>NW_026864587.1:0-13324 GCF_026571515.1 Ruditapes philippinarum
GTTGTTCTATTTACCTAAAGTACTTGGCTGTTATACTACCTAACATATTTATCTAAAGTATTTTACTGTTGTTATATTATCTATAAATTACCTAAAGAATTTTACTATTATATTACCTAAAATATTTTTCTAAAGTATCTGAATGTCATATTACCTAAAATGATTGGCTTACATATGGAAATAATGAATCTTGTATTTTGTTGCAAACTGAGAGATGTTGTTTGTAACTTTATTGTTTGGCTAAATTGTTTTCTGTGAAAACATTGCTGCTATTATAGCATGGGATAGGTAAAGAATTATGAATTTATGTATATATGTGCTGTGAATTTGAAGACCTCATGTGATAATTTGATCTTGTCAGTAAAATTAATATGTCACATACCTTGGTATTAATTACATTAAGATATTTGCAGTTTGTCCATAATTGAACATTGATAGACAAATTCATTTATGTTTTCATTTTTAGTTACAGGTTACAAAGCTACAGTCATCATGGCAGTGTTATTTTGATAGGTTGATCATGCCCTGGGATTTTATTTTTAATTTCTTAGAGTTTTTTCAATTTTGTTGTTGTGTTTTAGTTTCCAAGAAGTTACTCATTGGCAAATTTCCAAAACCATCTTTTGCTTCTGTTTGTCTTGTTGGCAATAAGTTCAAATATAGTGTTGTGGTGTTTTGTATTGAACTTAAAATACCATTTTGTTTACATTTCGCTACTTTTATGACATAAAATTTCACATTCTGGGCAGGAGGTCACTGTATTTTTGTAGGCAATACTACAAAATAAGAATAATGCATTTCTTACCCAAAGGTCAGTACTTCAAGATATAAGCATATGAGCTATACTATGTTGATAAACAAAGCTTTTAAGAAAATATTTATGTTTTTGTGATCGTTCTATTATGAACACCAAACTTTCTGTTGTTGTTGTTGTTGTTGTGCTTTGTATTTATTGTTATTTTATAATACAAATTTTATTAAAAACAATGGAAGATTTTGAAATTTGTTTGTTTATTGATTGATTGACACTTACTATGAAATACCTATAAAAAAAGAGTCACTAGCATTGATTTGATTACCTGTATTATGATTTCTCTTATAATGTTGTAACATATATACTGCCTGTACTCTTTACCACATTAAAACATTTAAGGTAGATGTTCAAAATGAATTTAAGTCATCTTAGCATCTTAAGGACTTTACCCTTTATTGAGCTGAATTTTAAGTAATGGACTTGCCCAATATCAAATTTTGGAATTTTCCATGATCAACTTAGGGGTTATTTAGACAAAAAAAAATTAGTTTGCCAGCAATGGCCTTACTCTGTACCAATGGTGATAACTTTCAGTTCCAGAAGGGTTAAATATCTGTGGATGTCAATTTATCTCTGTTATATGCCCATCATTCCTTAAAAGAATATCTCTTAATTTCCTTTATCAATGTCAACTAAAATTTAAAGTCTGTTTGAATACTCTGTTGTGAGTTTTTATAAAACACAGAGCTATAATTATGTAAATTTGTAATAAAAGTCTCTGCATGAACTAAACAATTTGATAACATTCATTAAACCTACAAGGTGAAAGGCTAAAATAATGTTTATGTGTAATTTCCATTCATTTAATACCGCTATGGCTTGTAACACTATTTTGCCAGAAGAAGAACTGAAATTGACCAGCTATTGTACTGTTTGTTGGATTCTGGTTGGATTTCTTTATTGACAGTTAAATATAACAGAAAATATATCATTTAGAAATACATGTACAAAATGCCAATTTAAATGTACATAATGAAAACAATCAGTCCATAAAAACTCCTGAAAATGCTATTAAAGATTCACTCTGAATCCTTTCTTAGGGTAAGTGATAGTGAGAAGTGCTTAATCCACATAAATTATTTACTGGTTAAATAAAAAACCAGGAAAACTTGTCAGTGTAGTCAACTACAGATTATAATAATTTATGATGATTAAAATTATCAACAAAAAACTCCATGTAATCACAACATTATTTAATTGAATTTGAAAAAAAAAGCAGTGTAATAGTAACAATTATAGCAATATCCACATGTCAGTACAATATATATAGTACAATATATTTATACAATGTACATTTAAATGTTTCAACATAGTTACATAGACAGTAAGAAGGCACTTAGTACATAATACATATTTTTCTGTAATATTTATAAATCTGAACAATATAACGATTAATATAAGTGCTTGAAAACATTGTACTTCAAAGTACGTGTTTTTAATTTGTTTTTCTTTACATATTCAAGACATTACAAAATCATTCATCACAAGAATTTCTGTAAACAAGAGTTGTCAGTATGACAGTGAGCTCGATTATTCATTATGATAACCGTAGATGAAGAGTTATAAGTGTCCATGTGTGAAGTGTCGAGTATATATTCAAGTTTTAACCCATTCCTTTCAGTAGTTTTGGACATAATTTAACAAAGGTGTGCTGGAGACGCCATGGCGAGTGGTGAGTACAGTAGCTCTCCACATTCTTCGAATAATCGAGCTAAAAATGTGAATAACATAAATAATATATATATATATATATATATATATATATAATAAAACTTATTATTACAATAAAAATTTAAAAGATGTACACACATAACAAAACACAATTATGTTTTATTCCTCTGTATTTTTTACAATTTAATATCACATTGTTATTTGATTCTAAAGGTTATTGACAAAATAAAACGTTAAGGGCAACATACATCAATAACTTAAATGTAGCATGTAATTTTACCTTTAAACTGCTAAAATTTGTGTAACCGAATTTCCCACCTTGGGAATTATGACAGTCCATTCAAAGATAAAACTATTTTACAGATTATTAAAAGTATACACAACGTATATAAAAATATATTAGATACAAATAAAAAATGTCGTATTCAAAACACATGGATTCACTATAAGCCTGGTCAACTGCACAGATGTAAAGGAGAATAATCGTTACAATATACTGATAAATAAATAAACATAAAAACAAATTCAGGAACACGAGTCACGATGACTTAATGACCGAGCTCGGTCCATCCTGCTGTTGTTGAAAAGAGAGCTTGGAGTTTCCTAAAATTAATTTCAAAGCTCAAAACACACAAACAAATGGAATTGTCAAAATCTACTTTCTGCTTTTTCATTAATTGTACATTTTAAAAAAATATATCATTTACACCTCTCGCTGAATATCAGTTATTAAAACATCATTTGCCAAAAAGAACACTTGTTTTAGTAAGTATTAAATGATATAACCAAATCTTATAATTTGAAGCAGAAGTGATTCTACCGCTGATTCAGAAATCTTATGGGATTTGCAGTCGGTCACTTAAACAAGGAGTGAAATTGGCATTTACTTGCAGGTATCCAGTAAATCCAGTAAAGTGGATTGACCGTTCAGATATGACGTGAAGAAAAGAAAGTTAAAACAATTAATAAAACCCTAAAGATTTCACATTTTACATGTTTTTACCACTTTAACGTCCTTTATGCATATACATGTACATCATAATTAAACACATACAAAATATTGAAACATCAGTGATAATGTATTCATATCTCAAAGTTAAGGTTTTAACAATTAAAAAAATACTCTGCAAATTTTAAGATCTCGCAACGTGTATTAATCAACTGTAAATGAATCTGTGTTTTAGTCAGTGTTATTATTCCTGCTGTTTTCATCGTGTACATATCCTTCATTGTTTTCACCGTCACCTGCCTGGTCTAGGTCATCGCGATTTTCCGGCAAGCTTTCGTGCATTTCAGATGGAAACGCGGGCGAAGCAATCTCCTCATAAATTGGTGGAACTACTTTTTCCTTGTCACTGTATGGTTTACAGTCATCAATCTGGTCATACGCAGGTGGACTAATTGCGGGAGAATAGTCCGGCAAATTTGGCAGCTTGATATCCACGTTTTCATACGAGCTGGCATTTTCGCTTATAGTAGGCTCGTATACGGAGAAGACGGCCGTGTTCTGATCGGCTTGGCTTCGTTCAGCGTCGTCCTCAGTGTGTAACTGCCGCACACGGACAAAGAAACAAATGCACAGACCACCAGCAACAAATAATCCTGTCACTATACCAACTGTACATGTATACAAAATATATAAAATATGTTAGATTTAACAATGACAATTAAAATCTACAATAATACTGGTATCATGTTTTACTGTTTTAGTTTATACACATTTATTTTAGTTCAGCTATAAGCTAACTGAAGCACACGAATCCGTTCCTGGAACTAACCAGTACTAAGCAATGAATGTAAAGTTTCTTGCTCAATGAAACAACGACTTTCCTAAAACCACGCGGTCAGCAATCCTTACTGTCTTGCAATGTACAGGTTACTAAAATCGTACTGTATCATAAAGTGTGTTCAAAATATGAACCCCATCTCGTGTGAGAGAGGTCACGACTGATTCCTGACTCAAACAAAGAACATCATAGACAAGTTAATTATTTTCTTGGTGATGCTGAGTGAGCTCAATGACTGATCAGTCCGGTTAAATGAGATCAGTTGTTGTAAAATGTTAATGTGTATGGTGTAATATTTTTAGACAAGACATTTTTGCTCTGTTGGGCTTTCTTCGGGTATTCTTATTTTTTTTTAAAGCTTAACCATTGTGCTTACTGCTACATTCTAACAATGACCTCATATATTTGTCTGTACAAGCGGGGAGCACTTTTTACATTACAGAGCTATGTGATGTGTTAGCCAATTACTTTTAATAAACCACCAGTCAGAGTTTTGCATTTGTTCAGTGTTTTTTCTTACTTATCACTGCTTTATCTGAACAACGTATGAAAGTCATCAATCAGTAAGACCGTTAAATTATTGAACTCGAAATAAGCTTATCTTTGTTTAATCCATTATTTCCGAGTTTTTATTTATAGAGCGAGTGGTTTACACGTTTAACTAGTAATAATTCAAGGAATTGCAGGTTCGATTCATTGTTCCTCCACTTACAATACTAATGGTCTTTAGAATGAAACTTTAAAAACTGAGGTCTTTGTAGGAGAACTAGGGTCGCCCCTGGAACATAGGTACTACTTCCTTTGCATTATTTCTATGATAGACTTTAACCTTCTATAAGCTAGCTTGATAGAAACTTCAAAACATGTTTAGTTAAATGAGAAACCTGGCTTATCAATATTGTCAGCTTGCCTAAGCTCAATAGGGAGAGCATAGAATTAATGAAATAAAGAGGTTCCTGACTCATTCCTCGTGAGAGGTGAAATTTCTCCATTACAGTTGATCTCAGACTTTGAGTCTTATGGTCATTTGCCTTTCACATACTACTGATTCACAAATCGTGTGGTATTAGTAAAGTTACTTGCAAAGAAGTTGATGATCACTGGTTAGTTGTCCAGGAAAGCTAGACAGTTTGAGCAACCACCAAGATATGATAAAAAATATGTTGAATTCTGTATCAAAACAACCAAAACAAAGTCATATTATCTGTAAGCTGACTTTTCATGTTTTATGATGAAGTGAGGACTTTTTTGAGAGGTATTATTGTTCTGTTTCAGACACACATTGTTACGAATGCAAAAAGAGATTCGAGCCCAGTCAGCTGCCCAGAGAAGACAAGCCATGGAGGTGATACAGAAAGATAAAACATCTGCCAAACTGTTCACATCTCGCTGTGATTTCAGCTAGTATGTTATTATCTTATTATCAGAATAATTGATTAATCTCAAATCAATACCTGCAAAGTGATTTTATTATTATTGTAGAGAAATATATCGTTTAAATAAGATCAGTTGAAATTATCTTTTAATAGTCTTCATATCTATAATTGCCATTTATTCGTATAAAACCTAAAACATTATTCTCAGCACACTCACGACAAATATTTGGGCCGCTAGGCTCCGTTTTCGGGCCCCTGAGTCTCGCTCGACCACTTCACAAAAATGACAACAATTAAAATAATTTTGGAAAGTAGGAGTTTTTTCTTAGTAGAATCCGAGTATAATCGAGTGTTAATAACAATTTGAATTATTCTATATTAATCATACCAATGTAAAATGCCGTTTATACTCGATGAATATATAACAGATATCATACATTTTATTTATAGAAGCACAGATATTAAATTTTAGGCCACATAGGCCGCTTGATGTGACCGCTGGGCCGCCACAGCTTTCACAAAAATGACAAATCAAATTATAAAATAACAATATTCTGTGCGTGGAACAAAGTGATAATTTCCTACTCTCTTATTTATATAATGACCGACGCTATATCGTTGCTTTTAGAATAACACTCAATAATTATTTCTTTAACACGTATACATCTCAAAATAGGCGCAATCTTTTGTTGATAGCATGGCATACGGCTAGCTCTTATTTATTAATATAATGAAATTACACAATTTTTGTTACCGAACATTAAAAATTTGGCTATAGCCGCCTGAGCAGCGACATTGGCCGACCCAACTTCAAACAAATAAATGACAATTAAAAAATTAAATTATTTCCTCGACAAAGTGTCGGTAGATTTTTTATTTGCTCTTGTAGATAGTATCGTGTATAACATCTCTAAACTGAATACTCAATAATTATCCTTTTAAAACTCAGTGTACAATGGCTTTCCGTTTGTATTGTTAAAAAATAAGAGCATTTTCTTAACGATATAAGTAATACAACTCAGAGGCTCTTTACGTGCCAGTGCCCGTGACTATATTCGATTTGCGCTCGCTATGGGCGCCACACGTTCAACAAACATTGTACACACAATATTAAAAAAAATCTCTGATCAAGTGATTTTATTCTCATGCTTGATGTTATGTAATCATATCTCGTTTAGACAAACTAACACTAAAATAAATATTATCACTATTTTTGTGAAGACTCATATATATAAAGCCTGTTATATCTGTAAATATAAAGTAGACCCAACTTCATATATAGACACTATATATAAATTAAATTGGAGCGAAAGCTAAGGCCGCTAGCTCCGCTGTGGTCCCGAAGAGTGAGGCCACGCGCCGATGACCAAACTCACAAACATATGAATCGAGAGATGTGAATTATAATTCTGAAAGTGACTTGTTGCTCTTCTAGCTTAGAATGATATATACTGTTCTACAAATAACACAAGAATCATCTATCCTGTCTAGCAACACTTCAATGTGAAATGCTCGTTTTATTGCTTAACAGATAATAGAACATTTCTTATAGAGAGATCACATATTAGAATTTTAGGCCGCTAGGTCGCTAGGCCGCTGGGCCGCCAACCTTCACAAAAATGACAAAATTAAAAAAAAAATCTCTGAAAGTGATTTTTTCTTTTAGATATATCGTTTAAATAACAATAATTATCTTTAAAACTTCATTAAATGCCGTTTTATTGTAAAAAAAAAAAAACATTTTTACAACATAAAAATTTTGGGCCGCTAGGCCGCCAGGCGCTGGCGCGCCAACTTTCACAAAAATGACAAAATAAAATAATTTCTGAAAGTGATTTTTTTCTTTAGATAATATCGTTTAAATAACAATAATTATCTTTAAAACTTCATTAAAATGCCGTTTTATTGTTAAAAAAAAAACATTTTTTAGAAGATTAAAATTTTAGGCCGCTAGGCCGCTAGGCCGCTGGGGCCGCCAACTTCACAAAAATGACAAAATTCAAAAAAATCCTCTGAAAGTGATTTTTTCTTTAGATATATCGTTTAAATAACAATAATTATCTTTAAAACTTCATTAAATGCCGTTTTAATTGTAAAAAAAAAACATTTTACAACATAAAAATTTTGGGCCGCTAGGGCCGCTAGGCCGCTGGGCCGCCAACTTCACAAAAATGACAAAATTAAAATAATTTCTGAAAGTGATTTTTTTCTTTTAGATATATTCGTTTAAATAACAATAAATAAAATTAATTTATCTTTAAAAAAAAACTTCATTAAAATGCCGCTAGTTCTACTTTGTTAAAAAAAAACAGATTTTGTTAACAAACACTAAATAAAATTTTGGGTAAAAAAAATTTTTACCGCTAAAAGCCGCTAGGGCGCGCTTTGGGGCCGCCAACTTCACAAAAATGACAAAATTAAAAAAATCATTGAAAATGATTTTTTTTCTTTAGATATATCGTTTAAATAACAATAATTATCTTTAAAACTTCATTAAATGCCGTTTTATTGTTAAAAAAACATTTTTACAACATAAAAAATTTTCGGGGCCGCCTAGGCCGCTAGGCCCGCTGGGCCGCCAACTTTCACAAAAATGACAAAATTAAAATAATATCTGCGTCTGAAAGTGATTAACAATTTCTCTTAAAGACTTATATGCCTACTCTTATTGTTAATAACAATTTCATTATTTTTAAAACTTCACATGACAAAATTAAAAAATTCTTGCAGTGATTTTTTCTTTAGATATTGTTAAATAAAAAACATTTTTATGCAGTTTTTGTTAAAAAACATTTTTACAACATTAAAATTTTAGGCCGCTAGGGCCGCTGGGCCGCCAAGATTCACTGACGCCGCCAGGCCGCTAGGCCGCTAGGGCCGCCAACTTCACGCCGCCAGGCCCGCCAGGCCGCTAGGGCCTCGACGACGCCCAACTTCACACATCTCAAACGACCCACGTTTATGCTATAATACAAAATCTTCAAGATATGCAATTTGTTCACAAGAAATATTTTGAGTTGTCAAGGGAAAAAAGCACCTGAAGCTGTTTTGGTTCCGACTTGATAAAAGCTTATTTAAATGTGCACCTGTAAAACATCGGCTGCAGTAAGCTCAATGGAAAGAGGTTGGGCAATTGTCTAAGTTTCAGATTGTTGGTGCATTGAAAGGCATTTAAAACCGCGGACCAAAAGGAACTATACAAAAGTACTATAGTAACCAAACATCTATTGTAAGAGTTCTGGCAAACTAAAACAATAAGAAAACCTGTCTTACAAAAAAAGAATGAAGGCAGACATGAAAATATCAGTACAGTCTGAAAAAGTACAGACAATGACCCAAAGATGAACCTGAAAACAGAATTGGAGGAATTAAAATCTTGCGATCAAGACGATATGTTTTAATGAAATGGTGAAGATGAGCAAGAATATTAGAAACCAGGCACCCGAGAAGGAAAAATAGAAAAAGAATTAGAAAAGCATGAGTATGAACAATTGCTTTCATCATTTAGAGGAGATCGAAACAGTAACAATAGGTCAAATATCCAATTCAGTGGGATAATGTCAGCAGTGAGGGATTGGTAGAATATTTCAAAAGTTCTAAAAATCGTGCGAAATTCAGGGACTCAGAATTATTGGTGGTTTTTAAATACTTGGAAGACTTTTAAAAAAACTTGATAAAAAGTTAAGAGTAAATAAACAATTAAAATTGACATAATAACGTCCTACATCAACATACCGACAGTCCAGCTCAAACAAAGACGAATTATTACCCGTAGAGTGAAATTACTTAGAAATCTCGCTTTAGATGCTATAACTACATTTTCAAGCAAAGCGGAGCTAACGAGAATTCATGTCGAACTGCTATGACTAGCGCTATACAAAGACTGGAAAGAAAATAATACTGGTCAAAATAAGTTACAAGTTGGCGATGAATATTTTATAGTAAATACTTTATAACTAGTGGTTCTATCAGCCAAAATTTAGCAACGAAAGAAACCAGTTGGATGTGCGCTGCATAAATATGCCACTTATTTATTCGCGAGGAGAAGAAAAAGTTGAAATCGTGGATTAGATGGCCCTGACAACGAAAGTAGGAAAAAAGTGGCAAAGTCAGGCAAAACGTTATTAACAGCTGTCATGGCTGTCATACAGATCCAATGTATATACCTAATTGCAATATTTGCAACTGATGTTTGCAACGGTTTCATGCAAATGAAAATGTTCTTACAGACAACGTTTCTCAGACAACATTAATCCACATAAACGTATTCAAACTGCTTGTCATTTGTCTCGGTAAGCAAATGGCGTGCCAAGTCGTCGTTTGTAGCAAACTTTTCTCACAATTGGGACGGATATGCAACCTTTCCTGGCGGTGTTTGCTGCATCAAAATAAAACATGTCGTAACTGTACTAGATTGTTGTTGATGTCCGTTGTTTTGCATTACATGTCATGAATCGGATCTATATAAAGTTAAAAATCATTAAGATGGTATTTGCCGTCAGCAATCACCAAATAGCAAGTGAATTACGTTAGCCGATAAGTCACTCATTCAAGCTGGAATTAGTAAATAGAAAAAATTGACATAGAACAGTTAAGTATTACATTTTTTTTGCGGACGAAACTTCATAAAATGAAAAAATACAATTTTTTACCTATGGCGCTAAGATTTGCCTTGCTAAAGAACAGTTCGTCACAGCATTAAGTACCCGAACCAGTTTAAATGTGCCCACGGGCACTTGCATTGCAAAAGAACGTTCTCTCGAACACTCCACATAGCCACTGAGTCTGAAATTGACAAACATAATTATATAATGCAACTTACATCTTCAAGGAAAATAAGTTTTATGACTCTTTCAAAAACAAAGCTTTGACTATGGAAGTGTGGTTCAAATTATAAGATCCCGTTTTGAATTTTGACTGGTTTTCTCTGGTTTGGAACTGAAAATCAAGATATTGAAAGAGGCAATCCCACTAATCGAGTTTAATACCATAGTTTCCCTTATCCGTATCACATGGTATTGCACAGAAAACCTGTTTTGTTTGCTTTATTATCAATTAAAGAAATGAAATAAATTTACTACCATTTTTTTAGTTTTACTTTTCATCGTACAAGCGGAAAGATACGAAGTTGCAACACGATAAACTCATTTTCGACAAAAATTAACAACCTTACTGATCGCTTAATTTCGGAATAAAACCGTGCAATATAACGAGTTTACTGCATACTTTTCTAGAAAATGTTAAGAATCATTCGTATCAGTGCAGTAAACATGGGCCAATCAGCTATTTAAAGATCGCATTTTATTACCTTACTCGGCCATGCCGTTTGTTTTTGAATAAAGAGTTTGAGTTGACTTGGATGTGCACGTTGACATTTTCTTGAATGTATGTGTACGTTGACATTTCTGTAATTTGGGTCATTTTTAAATAATCACGAAAAACGACAACAGGAAATCCGTCCTCTTTTCATTCAAACATTCTGTTATACATTTCAAAAACGAGATTTTTTTAACACTTACATGCGTATCGTTTATTAACTTATCAACACTTTTACACAATTAAGTGTGTGCGTTGTCATTAACAAATTTATAAATATTGTTTGAATGTTCTCAGAAAATAAAAATCGTTTGACGACACCAAATGCATATTTAGATAGCAGTTGAAATGCCGGGGTAGGAAGGCTATGTAGCTTATTTAAAACGGCTCTAAAGAAAAAAATCACAAAAACTCAGCCGAGCTATTTGGTTCATTTTGGCCGTGTACGTTGACTTTTGTGGTCACGTGACCAAAGTTGCTTCTCACACTAAAACGGTATTTGTCAAAACTGAATACGTTTATACACAGCCAAGTAGGAAGGAAGTGATCGCCCCTGAAATGAATATTTGGTCCCTATTTTAATAACTGATATATGTTTTCTTTTGATGAAATTATTGTGGCTGTACAGTAACATGTATTTATACAAAGTCCAAAAGAATCAAGAAAGCAACAGAAAAAATGTTTTCCTTAAATTTCAATAAATCTGTGTTTGTTCAAATAATACTTAAACAGTTCTCAAGTATTTAAAAGAGATCAATCTGTGCTTAAAACCTACTAACTGTTTTAATGACATAAAATGTGACGTCATTGTTTCAGTTTTTGCACATGCTCGTGTTCAGCGGCAGATTATGATATGAGTTTGCGCAGATTATTATTATGAGTTTTTGGCCCCGGTCCACACACTCCTAATGATATTTACAAATATTATAACTAGTTTTTACATGCTTTCAAATTACAAAGAATATCAGATGACTATTAGACTACGATATCAAATATTTAAAATACTATTCATGTAAATTTGTTTTTGATCATTTGTCAATTAATATTTACTTTTTTTTCCTACCCTTTATTATATAGGATATGGCTATTTAGTGAGAAGTAAGTACCTACCTAAAATAACAATCTCTCCTTCATTGTTGTAAACATTACTACTATTTATTTTATGCTTTTCAGTGGATTACTAATTTATCCGTGAAAATTATATTTGGTAATTTCACAGTGAAAATTATCAAAATATAATTTCATTATTTTCAATGACGAAACTACTTTAAGATTTTCCCCATGTGGTACCTCAATTTTATTTTTGCTGACAATGTCAGGCTGTTTAAAGAAAAAGCAAAGCTGAAATTGATGAATAACTAAGATGTCAAAAGTAATAAAAAGAAGAAAACTTACTTCTATTCATTCAAATTCCAATCACCAAATTTCGTCTCTAAATTTTTTTGTTTCAATATTACAGTCTGAAAAAATACATTCCTTCCCCATGCAAAACTGCTCTTGATGACATTTGGGCATATTAAAGTATCCTACGAGCAATAACTGCCGTATGCTTTATGAAAAATTGAAAAGCATTAACAGCCATCACTCGAAGAATAAGTAAAACAACCCAGCGTTCTTGAGCAAGCTCATGAAGCTGCCAAGTTTTCCATTTTCCAAGCTCCTTTTCTGAATGTTTTCACATCTGTCAACACTTATTTTTTGTCTGTTACAATCCTTAAATAAGTTTTCTTTCTTTTAAAAAGGTGTATGACTAACAAATCTAAATTATATGCCTATGAATCTTACACAATTATTTTCCTTCTTAGATATCATAAGGCTTTCAAATCTACCTTTATGTAGTGAGATGCATGTACTACATTAAACATTGTCATGAATTCCTGTTTACATTCATGACAACTTTATCAAATATATAAAACATTTTTACACATCTAAATAGTAATGGGTTCATCAATGCTCAAATTTCATTTAACACTTTTTTGTAATAAATTAACAATATAAAAATTGAAAAATATTTGTTAAATTATTGTTTTTGTTTCCTACTTAATTAATATAACATATATAATCTAATATAACGAGGATGTGTTTTTGCTAACTCTTGTGCGCTACAGGAAGAAATACCCTTACGAATCATTTAATCTCCAGGTAACATTCATCATCATTATCGGTGTGGATAAACCAAACGGCTAATCAAGGAGGAAAATCTTGGACGCCCCACCGTGCATTATTTCACAAGCTTTGAGTTCAGGTCACTACATGATGAAGTTTATATATTATATATATTGTAAATATATTTTCAAGTCAAAAACATGTCTGTGCTCTGCCTTGCGCCCGTCCTATTTTTTTTTATTGTCCCCCCTAGG
>NW_026864588.1:0-75496 GCF_026571515.1 Ruditapes philippinarum
TTAAAAAATATGCAAATACCCAGGACTTTTTGATCAGTTACATTTTTAAGAACTATTTTATTTATCTTTAGATACAATTTTTCCATAATATTTACTTTTTGTCTGGTTCTTTTTACCATACATTTTGATTTATCTGGTTTACGGCCATATTATTTATTTTGCACCATTTCTCAATGTTATCTAAAAGTTTTACTTCCACTTTTGATATATTTTCTTCAGACTCATAAAGAGTAGAATCGTCTGCGTATAAATCATTTTTTTATATAATTACCAATGAAATCTATGTCATTTATGTATATAAGTAATAATAAAGGTCCTAATATTGAGCCTTGTTGGACACCGGAAATTATTTTCATGTCTGTGATTGAAGATTACGTATCTTAACCAGTTGTATTCTGTTAGAAAGATATGACTTAAAAACATAACGGCATTTTCAGAAAAATGATAAAGCTTAAGTTTATGCAGAAGTATTTCATGATCAACCAAAAATCAAGCCTTTTTTAAATCTAAGAATACAGTTCCAATAATTTTTCCACTGTCGACATCTTTTAACCAAATATCTATTAAACTAATGAGTGCAGTATTACAAGAATGATTTTTGCGAAATCCTGATTGTTATGGATTATGTTGGTTTTTTTCCAAAGAATGAGTGTATTTGTTTGCAATATGGCGCTCAAATATTTTGGATATAGATGACAAAATTAATATCGGTCGATAGTTATTTGCTTCATTCTTATCCCCCGATTTAGAAAATAGGTATAAAGCTAGCTTTTTTTAAATCATCTGGGAAAATATTAGCTTTAATACTATAATTGATAACTGATGCAATTATTGGTGTAATATAATCTCCACAATGTTTGATGATGTTTGGCTCAATTCCATCTAATCCTGTAGATTTTTTAATATTCAGTTTTTCAAAAATAAGTTTTACTTCAAACGGTGTGATTAATCCAATATTGAATTCATTATATATAAGCTTTTGGTCTAAAGTTTCTTTCAAGTTTGAAAAATTTGTATTTGAAAACTTTGTTTTATGTATGACATTCGAGATATTGACAAAATACTTGTTTAATTCGTTTGAAATATTTACATGTCCGAACATTTCGTTATTACCTGTCACTAGTCTGTCTGGCATTGTAATACAACCTTTTTTATTTAGATTTGAAACGTCCTTTAAATGTTTCCATAAAAATGACGGGTCTTTGTTATTTTTAATAGCATTGTTAAAGAAATCTCTTTTACTTATCTTAATCATTGATGATATTTTATTTCCGAGCAATTTGTATTGTTCATGTTTCCCTACTTTATTATAGTAATCGCGATCATGTATTAGATATTTTATCTCATTAGTAAACCATTCAGGCCAGTATTCCCGTTTGATACGTTTTTCTTTTATTGGTTCATGTTTTTTCAATATTGTATTTAAAATGGAGTAAAATAAGCATAGAGATTCATTCGGATTAATTATGTGCTCGACTTATTCAAGATCGGATAAAGCAAGGTCTACCTGAAAATCAATTTCATTCAAGTTTTTAACATCTACAATGTACAGTG
The DNA here is from genome assembly GCF_026571515.1 of Ruditapes philippinarum. NCBI lineage: Eukaryota > Metazoa > Mollusca > Bivalvia > Venerida > Veneridae > Ruditapes > Ruditapes philippinarum. The sequence goes on from NW_026864588.1 coordinate 1,555, forward strand.
GAACCTGTCTAATCCGAACTCGTCCGGACCTGAAGAAAAGTTCGGATTAAAAAGGTTTCCGGATTAGAAAGGTTTCCGAATTAGGAGGTTTTTACATGTTTTTTTTTCATGTTATTTGCAAATAGTTTAAGGAGAGAAAACGGTAATGCATTTGAAATTGCAATTTAGATATTTTATTATTGCAGTCTCTTATCGTTCATTTTACTACATGTGAATACAAAAATAAAGAAATAAAAATAAATCAATAAGCAAAAATATTATGTCCTCCAGGGTAAGTTAACCTACGATGTTAAACAGGAGGCCGAGACATGATTTGATATTCGTACCAGCATTTGTCAGTTGATGTTTACTCGTATCCGATTCAACGACTATCCGAATTCACTGACAGTTTCCATTAATTTTCATTACTTAATCACGTATCATTGAATCCTATACAAAGGATTAAAAGATATTTCTATTGCATTATATCAAAATATTTAAAGGAACTGACGAAAAACAATCAATTAAGCAATTATAGAAGATATCAAGGCAAGCTAAGTGTAATGTTCACACCTTCGCATATCATACGTTTCACCCATTAATCAAGCGAAATAACACTTATCAGTTTGGTGTATGTTTACACCTGTTATATGTGCGATTATTTGTTATTTTGAATGAAGGTGTGACATTTGGCAAAATCTGTTCGGATCTGAGAGGTAAATTTTAGAGTAAAATAAGAACAAAAATTGAAAAAATCGTCCGGAATTCGGAGTAGACAGGTTCCGGATCCGAAAGGTTTTTTACTATTGAAAATAGAACGAATAAAATCGGGACCGGACACTACGTTCGGATAAGAAAGGATTCCGGATTAGAAGGGTTCGGATTAGCAAGGCTCCACTAAAAAATTCTAATCAAACAGATTCTAATTCGTCCGTTTCTATATCGTAACGGCGCCGATATGGTACCTTGTCAGCAATATATATTACAATTCCCCCGCCTTTGTGACAACTTTTACGTTCCTTTCTTTCGCGTGTTATTTTTTTTTTTTTAATTCATCCTCTGTTGCATCAACACCAGGAAATGTCTCAGTAAAGCCGAAAATAGCAGGTGAATTTGATTTGTTTAAAAGATTGTATTTTATTTCGTCGTTTTTTAGGCATTAAGTGATTTACTTAAAGGAACGCAATATGTAAACCTAGTTTTTCACACTTAGAATTGAACAATTTATTTTCTGGAAAGTTTGATTTATGGAGCGTGGCAACCGAATATATATTAACATTATATAATACTTTGCAATTATATTCATCATTTCCGTATTTATTGTATGGTACTGATTGTTCAAAAGAAACAATTTGATTATCAAATGCATTAGTGTCTATAAATTTCCTTTCTTTTCCTATCAAATCGATATTTTTTTGCGTATTTAAACATATGTGTAAAATATCAATTTTTGGAATACAACATAAAATATTCTCACAATATCACATGTGTGAAAATATTCATAATTTTGTTGGCGCCGCCATTTTGAAAATCTTAGACTCGGTTTTTATATTCTCGAGCAACTAATTAGAATTTCAGAAGACTTTTTGAAGGCAATCACTTTAAAAAACCGGCAATCGCTGATTCAGAAAACCGCAACAGCTCTTCTCTGTCCCCTAAATAAAAACCAAGTATGACTTCCAGTAAACAATCATTCCACATGATACCTTTTGGTAAAAACCTGACCGCGATAAGGAGTCATTAGCTTTTAAAAGTTACTTATTAATATTCAGTTTTATAAATATCATTGAATAACGTAAAGACAATACCTCTTATTTGAGATTAACAAGGTGGCTGACGAGATATTCGAAAACACTAAAATACTGTGATTATAAACTGAACACCACTTATTCATTAGTGACTTATTAATGGTACAAAATAGCTGCATGTACTCAACTTTTACAAAGTCTAAGAGGGATCTTAGACACTTTGCTTGTAAGGACCTACTGTGTCAAAGATAGCACCTTATTTTTGTATAATGAATGCATGCATACCTCTGATAAAGAGACGTTTGTGAAAACCAATTTAGCAAATTGATTTGGTTTGAAGTTTACAATCCACTGTAGATCACTGTCAAAAATTGCCCTGAAGGGGTAACTTAAGGACGTTATAATGGAGTCTTTATCTACGTATTGTACGTGACCAAAAAGCAATCCATCTTTGCGTTTAGCTCTCGGGAACGACATCATAATTCCTGTGTAAATTAAAAAACATAGCCTAAATATAAGCTTATATGGAGGCTCACATGCCTGATTGATAGGATTTCTCATGACTTGCATAATAAAGACAATCTTAGGACAAGTTTAGCAAAGCAAAAAGGCCCAACGTATTACATTAAATGGAGAACATAAATTTTAGTATTTGTCTTCATAACCTATTATGGAAAGAAGCCGGAATAAAAGTACAAATTTACTACAACTTGAGCAAAATTATTTTAATCCGGGATTTTATAAAGAATATTATGATCAATCCATATACTTATACAGTATATTTTTGAAATTAGAGGTAGATTACATTTATACTACACTTACTTCAATAATGGGAAGAAGTTGTTAGGAAATATTTATTTCAATTGTGTTTATAACTTTTTCATTCATAAGGCTTATGTTCAAATCATTAACTAAGATCTATAATATGCAAAATCAAGTCTGATACTACTGTAGCTGTAATACAGTTATGATAATAACACTGATACTTCATGCTGTTTTATCTAGGTCACATCTGCATTTTACAAGAAACTATGCTCTATTTAATAATATGAAAAGCGTATGAAACAATACCTGTACTGTTGAAAAAAAGACTTTATTACGAAATGTTTACATACCAATGTTTTGTAGTTTGGCAAAACATTGCCCATCATTGGTAATCTTCTTACTTTTCCATAATCCAAACGGACTATACATGTAGTGATTACAAATTCCGACTGGTTCGATTGATCCATTTGGTCCATGATGTTCGTTATCATCTTCTATAGTTATGTTAGACATAGTTTTAAAACTGGCAACACTACAATTTGTCTGAATACTACAAAGTTCAATACATCTTGTAAGATTCGTTTTCAAGACAGTTGAATCGGCAGATAACAATTCATATTCGACATGTAGCATTTCAGATGATTCGGTGCTGTTGATGTCAGTTATACCTGATGAATGAGAGATAATGTATATAATATCAAGTATAGTTGTATCTTAAGAATTTCTTTACTCGAATTGTGTTACAATATATCATTCGTTAATATTAAACAAACATACATTCCTTAATTGTTAACTTACGTGTCAGTTTACAGCCAAACAACTTGAAATTTAAACATCTTGATTTGCTTGTTGGCTTTTCAAATGAATGTTTGAACTTTGCGTATCTTCCATTGATTGGTCTCGGCAGAATGAACACTTGATTGCTATTCCAAAAGTTTTCAGGTGGAAATATTCTAAATTCCTGAAATAATGAATCGCCAATACACATTTATTGTTTCAACATTTATTTTATTTCATTCTTCGAGTTAATTGTACATATCAACGTCCTTTTTGACAACGGCTTGGTTTTGATAATGCAATATTTCTGATTCATAAAATTTAAAATCAGTCTATATATATACCAAGATAAACCATCAGAACTGCAATAAGAATTTCTTAAACTTTATAAGTGTGGCTAAATATAAAGTTAAAGGGTGTGTGTGTGTTGAAATGTACAGATGTATTTCATCCAAACAAAGGAACAAAGGACACAATCGCTTAATACCTTACTATTGTTATCTCTAACAATGCAAACGTAAAGCAATTGATGTAACATTACATACTACATAATTCTGCCAATTAGTAGCCAGTTTTAAAAGTTTCTCTAATATATTAGTTAACAAGGCACGGCTTGTATTGTAACTCTGTCATTTCGGACAAGGAACACCATCGTGTTTCCTTGATATTCAATAACATTTTAACGATTTCAGTTAACGCAGTTAATATTTTTGATGTTTCAGGTGAAATACACGTTTTGGTGTCATATAGCATTTGGAACATAATTCAAAATATAGACAGACATTAAATAAATAAATAGGCACTATCATCAAAGTTATCTTGAATACTTTAACATTAACATTGAATCAAAAGTACGAGCTCGTATATGTAGTAAAACTGCAGCCGCCAGATGAGAAACGTTATCTTAAGAGAATCAGCCTTGAGAAAAATGTACTAAAATTATAAGGAAAGTAAAAATATTTATACTTTAAGCAATTAGTTTCATGTTACATACAATTATTGTTGGAATTTTGCAGTATTTATCACTAAATCTTTCCTGTGTTGCTATTGCAGTAAGGACTATTTTTGCATATTGTGATCTAATTTTGGAATTTTTCGTAGATTTTAAGTGCTGTTTTCTATGTGTAAAGTACTTCCTTAGTACACTTGACACTATGCTTCTTTTAAAACCATTTTTAGTTTCATGAAAGTTACCATGAATAGAGAAGCATGCTGCTTTAAAATATATACTTATGTTTTGTTGTTTTGTTTTTTGTTTTTTAGATATGTTTACACAAACGAGTATACCATGTCTTTGTATAACTGTAATGTATCCTTATTGTTGCCAAAATAAAAACTGAACGTGGTCCACATGTCACATTCTTTCGAAACGTAAACACCAACTCCTTCTATTGTTGTTACATCAATTAAATCGACCTAAATTGATAAAAATTATTTGTACTAAAATTGTTGACGTGTGTCTGAATTATTTTTAATTTACAAGTAATGTATCTCAACAATACGTATGTACTCGTACGATATTTTCAGTCACAGAAGAATGATGCAAGTGCATCAGAAAAATACCAATTGTTCAAAGACATTACCTCTTGCTTACACACTTTAGACTACTGAGCCAAAGAAGCGATTACCTTGATTGTACTTCTAGTTTTGAAGTGTGTGCATTCAACCGTAACAGTGTTTAATTATTGTCTTTCGTTTGTAAAAAAAGCACTGCGATGAACTACCTTAAAATGTCTAAAGTTTGTTTAAATATTTTTGACGTAATTTAAAATTTCATTGACGCTCATTTGAATTAAAATCACTAAAATTATAAAGTTAGGAATTTTAACATCTGCAATGATCTTAATTTTTCTAAAAAGAGATATTTGCGATATTTTCACCAATCACCTCCTTATTATCAAAACCGAAAATAGAGTTAATTATAGATAACATATTTATAACAATTCCCTCCTACATGAATTTTCCCTACATGTTATAAGCTGGTATTACTAAACTATTTTTATCCTTAAAGGTTACAGAAAAACAAGTTTCACAAATACAATAAGTTGTAAATAGTAGAGTAAAACCTATTTGATAAAGATTACACATTGCCAAGACAATCTGGATTACTATTATTCATATGTATATACTTAAAAATAAGAGTTCTAGTATATATAGATAAGATATTGACAAAAATATAATCATTTTTACTCACATGTAAGGAAATAAGAAATAGATTTGTTCTAGTCAAGTAAAGCTGCAGAAAGAATGGTTTCTCAATGCTTCCAAATTGAAAATGTAAAAACGTGTTAATACTTATATGTAATAAAACACTCTATTCCCGGTTAAAGTATTGTTCAATGTGTTATCGTTTTTTTTTCTTTTATGAGAGAATATATCTTTACATGAATTATACAAACCAAAATCCAAGGTGTCAGATCTGTAGCATCATGAATCCAAACAGTAAATATGGTGTTCGTATTTGTAGGTATTTGTTCTGTGGTTCCAGAAGAAACAGTGACTTGAGTGTTTGGTACCTGTTTGTCGTCAATTTCAATACTTTCAAAACATGGCTCACCATTTTCTACAGACAAAGTATCAAAAGTCTTACACAAACAATTATTAATTCAAACATATCGTAAAAAGGTTCGCAACCGGTAAGATAAATGATTTGTACTGTATAATTAATGAAGAGATAATTGAAAATTGAGTATTGATTGCAAAGTGACATTCAAGTGACATATTCAGATTCCATGATAACGCGAGTGTTCCATATTATACTAGAAGTAAAAAGTATTCTTTGAGGTTTCTAAGTCTTAGAATATCATATTGCCAGAGGCTTTTCAGTCAGTAATTGAAAGACGTAATTGAAAACAAATAACCCATCGGCGGCGTTGCCACATCAGACTGGCAATGTAGAAATTGTAAAAACAGGTCAAACCTCGCAAGTGGAAAGCCTTTGTGTCTGTTATCAAGAAACTTAACACTTATTGTTTAGTACTGGTTGGCTCCAAGAACGGATACCAGATTGTTTCAATACGGTTAAAGCTTCCAAAAAATCGACATTAGCAAGACTGAATTTCGTAAAACTAAACTAAACTTAATAATAACCCATTCCCATGTTAGAATAATCAAATATTAACTAATGGAACTGTTATAAATTAGTTTCAAAAATAATCTCAACAAGTCAGCATTTTTATAGATTTTTAGTTATCTTTTAGTTAACATGTTAAAATACTTATTTCTATCGAATTTGTAGATGTTATAATTGGTGAATCATTTACAAAGAATATTCTTTAGATTTTATCCCTTAAGCTTTATGGAGTTTACTTACGTGTTTCCATACTCGATAGGTACACCTGAAATGATATGCTGCCGTTTACATGTGTTATGTTTGCCTCCATTCTAAATGTAAAAAAACGGCCTCGTGTTCTCCTGCAATTTGATATTTACATTTAAGTTCATTTGCCATATAATTCGAAAATAAAATTGAAGAAAATAGTTAAGAAGCGCATCTTACAGACATATAAAGAGACCGCACGATCTCTTATTCAAAGATATGCGAACAATACACAGTTTGTTGACTCTTACATCCGGTCATATCTAGGCTACAATTGCTTCATATATCTTGAGAGACTGCTCTGTGGTTTTTATATATGGTTGTGTTTTGATAGATGGCATATCTTAAGTATCTCTGATAACATGAAAACACATTAGCATGGAAAACATGTCATCTTCCTTTATCAAGTATATGAACAGTTTAAGTTTGATTTATTTCACAAAGATTAGCATCACACAATGGTGTTTATATATTGGAGCAATTTGGCTTATGATGAAAAAAATGCGTATGAAACATGTCATATTTGGACAGTGATTTCTAAAATATCACTTGGCGGAAACCACAATTTAACATGATTCCTGACTGTCATTTTCGCAAAATAAAATGCAAAATGTTAATGGGACTGTTCTTTTTATACTGAAAAGATGGTTAGAAGGAGCCTTGATAATTTCCGTTCTTATAATGACACTGAAACTGCACCAAACATACAATTACGCAACATGTTTATCCATATCAGCTGATTTAACTGATATTAGAAAAATCTACAAGCTGAATATTGACTTTAGTCTAAGTAAACAACTCATTCATAGCTATGCTGTTTCTAGTAATACGGGTGGAGAAATAATATAGATTTATCGGTCACCGTTGTAAAAATTAAAACAATCAGGTCTGATACGTATGTTTGAATTGTTGCCTTTAGCCCTCGTGGTTAATTTATACGCATCAAACCTCCAAATCACAGATACCAATATTGACTCATATACTATTTTATTTAAAATATACAATCAATCATTTATAACACTTAGGTAATCGTGTATGCTGTATTCATTACTGTAATACTGTAGATATATCAGTGACAAAACATTGACAATTTCAACACTTTTTTCCGGGACTTTATACGTTTTAACGAAATTAATATTAATTCGAGATTACGAAAAGATAAGTCGTGTTTATGGAATATAAATTCGTAACCAGAAATATAAGTTTGTAATTACGAAATATTGATTTATTTATACGAAATATAAATTATTTTTTACGAAATTAATTTTTAATTATTTATTCTTAATTACGAAATATTAATTCGTCTAAACGAAATATTTATTCTTTTTTACAAAATTATAATTCGTTTTCACGAAACATTAATAATACATTTCGAAACATGTATTTGTTTTTACGAAATCTTGTTGAAGGTTATTGTGAGCATTTTAAAACACCTTCTAACGTAACAAAACTACCAGCGAATTTAACGATTATAAGCCTAAAGGTTCTCACATTATTATACATGTTTTAGTGTGAACATGGTTTCTTATGTTCTCATTCTCAATCAAAGATATTCCCTGTTTTCCCTTTTTTATACATATTCTCAACAGCTTCCAAAAAATATATTATCGAGACATTTAATCTTTTCTGGCATATTTTTTTTAGAAAAGAAACAGACTATATTATTACTGTCTTTTATCAACACAAATATATTTATATTTAAAATTTCTTGGTTAAATCTGTATTGAACTTAGTGTGCTTGAGGTTGTTTAATAAATTTCAGAGCTTATTTCTTTTTTATTGGTTAATATATATTTTGTAACTTATGCTTTGCATTGGTTGTATTCTATATGTCTGTAGAATTGAGTATTTTATCCGCTTATTTTGTTTTTCTTCGGCATTTTAAACGTGTTTGTAATTGCAAATTTTGTCACATGAAATTGAAATGGTACATTCCAGGTGAAATTAACTGTTTACGTCTGTCGGGTATGTTTTTTTCTGTACTATATTTCTATTTTTAACTTGTATACTTAGCAGCACACGTTGAAGAGAGAAATAAAAAAAATATAATGTTGTTGATTGTGATTAGCACAATATACTGGCGAGTTTACATGCTGTAGTCTAATTTGTTCCATGTTTATAATGATTTTGTGTTTGACATATTAATTGAAGGTAATATTTACAAGCATGCACTTAGTATTTAGACAAGAAGATACATGAATAATAAGGCGTGTTAATTATATATTGATAATGCTGTCACTAGGCAGCTTATTTAATATATATTTGTGATTATAAGTAATAAAGTGATGCAATGTATGTTTACGGCAAGGGGATCCTTTCAGGTTACATTGCAAGTGTTTTTGACATGATGTAAAAAGTATTGAATGATTGCAAGAGTGTCAGCCATCGTGTGTGTCCTTGTTACATTTCGTGAACTGCCAAAGAGTACCATCATTATGTTAGATCACGCTATGTTTAAATTAACAAATGAAAGCGTTTCAAAATGTACCTGTAAGTCTGAAAAACTGTTTAGGTTAAATATCTAATGTTCATATATAATAAAGATAAAACGTGCCAATGATGTATACAAGCATGTAGTGAATGGTATCATTTTTACCAAATAAAGTAAGATAGAAATTACCTTAGATATACTTTTCCAGGAAGAGTGGTAGTTTCTGTGTTACAAACCGAAGATTCCTCGAAATTCCCAGGCACATCATGTACAAAACATTTAAAATAGGTATATCCCTGAAGGTAAACAATCCTGTTTCATATCTAATTGAAAAAGACTTTAAAAATCATGCAATCAACACACTTATAAATGTTTAATTTATAAAGGTACTATGAATTTCAAAACATTGATCTTTAATTGATTTTACAAATTGATTTTTCTTCTTTCGTTGCTTTAATCTTCTGCATACGACTTGTTTCATTGCTTTTAAGAATTGAGAACAAGTGTGATAAATCCTTATTTCAAAATAAAAGTGTTGTTTTTATTATTGTTGTTTAAAACTACGTTTTACGGTTCTATAAAACAAAACCACATAGATGGTCTTCATGAATTAGGAAAGACCACACAATTTTGAACACAATATATATGAAGAAAAGTCCTTAAATCTATTTAATTCTTTTACCATTCACTAACTTCAACATAGGATTAGATACACAATATCATAATATAAACGTACATGTGATAATTCCTAGAATACGTGCATGTTATACCTCTTAAATTATTTTATATGTGATGTTGTGTTTGTTAAATATCTCGTGAGCGCCGTCTGGTCTGCTGACGTCATTTAATTTGACCAAATTCACACATTAACAAAAAATGTGATTTGCACAGCGAACAATAACACAGTTTTTTGCGAATCTCTATTGACGAAATCGACCATACAGAGAAATTTAGTAAAGTATCGCCAGCACTTGTTTAAAAGTGGCATGATCATAAACAAGACAACGGTAAAAAAACCAGAGGGAAACAAATATTTGGGAAATCGGTTTGCATTTATGTTAAAGAAAGATCTTACGATCTGCTGAAAGGGTGAATTAACGGTGATCACAGCCTCACAGTTTGTGTTATTTTTGTCATCAACGGCCGTTTTTGAATCGTTCACAGAATTCATATAGACAAACTCAACATAACACGTGCGGTACATGCCTCGTATGTTGTTTTTTTATTTTTACAAAAAGATAAATCAACAAGTAGGAAGTCCTCCCTCTTAATCTATGAAGTCATTGAACAGTTCGACACTAAGGTCAATGTCCCCGATGCACATTTTAATACGTTTGCGTATCAAAATCAGCCTTTATGAATTGACTGGTGTGTTACTTATTCGTTAGGTAAATTAATTGACTGGTATCTTATCCCCGACTTACCTCTGGATTCTGCTTTTTACAGCTAACATATGATAATATGCTAAAATATGTTAATTTGGACCGTAAGTTTAGTCAAATAAAAGAATGGTGCCCGCTACCAATGACTTCAACAGGGAATTGCGGTGCAATATTTCAATATTACAATTTTCGTCAAATCTTTGGAAAACACCACTTTCAGCGTTTTGATTGTCGAGGAGAGTTCATCTTAATACTTTGACGTCGATAAAGCCGCTTTAGGTCGATTCCCCATCGCTGTTACGGCATTTATGTAATAGGTCAACGCCATTTTTGCACTTTTTAATGAAGTTTTGAATAACTGTTAAAATCGTATGTATGTCTATATACTTGAAAATGTATTGGTAAATATAGATCTTAATGGTAATAAAACTTGACATCGATAAGTTGTCTAATATTATTTTTATCAATTCATTTTCAATAAAAAGGGTATAACGAATCTTGAAGTTGGTTGTCTAACAAAAAGGTTTGGGACTTGTCAGGAAAAACAGGTATTAAGACATTCTGCATTGACTATAGTTAGTATATATAACATACCAAATTTGAAGACTTGATGTCAATCATTACTACCTCAAGTGAACGCATACAGTCAATGTAATACCATTCAAAATCTATATCTAAAAAAAAATCAAACAGCACTTTGCATACAGTTTTCAACCTGAGAATATGTTAAATATGCCTATAAAATTAAACTTCTATGAGAAGTGCACGGGTACTTTTACAGCCTGCGTTTATTTCGTAAAAATCTCAGAATAAATATTGGTATTGGTAAGTTCAGTAATACATATAAGGACCGTTACACATGTTATAACCCCTGTAAATGTAAATCATGTATGTCTTCAAGACATGAAGTTAAATCTTACCTTGATGCAGTGTGTAGAGGGTTCGTTGATTTAGAATCAACTCTGTAATTCACAAACAAGAAAGGCTATGCTTAGCAAATAAAATTTAAAATAATATTTAATAAATGATTTGAATTCTAAATCTTAATAGTGTCTTATTTTTTGAAGTATGATTATTATAGTTTGCATCATTTTGTTTTGATCTGATCTGGAATGTCTGAAAAATGATCTTTATCAAAATACTACATATTCAAATTTGGTGGAATGAATGATTGCAAAGGCTATGCTTTTATTACACTGAAAATAAAAGTACAAAAAGAGAGTTTATATTTAAGATTTGATAATGGTGCTTTATATCTGTAAGCCAATATTAAATTATTTGATACTGAAAATATTTTAAACATGATGTATAAGATAACGACATACCTGTTGACGTTTGATAATCAAAGTTTTGGACTGGAAACAATTAAAAACAACTTTTGAACCGATAGTATGAAAATCATGAATATGTTTTCTTTTCATATTATGGTTAAAACATATCACATACAGGTTTTGCCCATATCCGTTTTTTTTTCAATTTACATCAAACTATTGACTGTTCGTAAATAGCAGTCAAGAAACAGTCTGTTTAGAAGTATGCAACTGCTGATCGACGGGTCAAAACTTATATGTTCAAATGTATCATTTCGTCTATTTATATCTATTAAAATCTCCAAGCAATAAAATTTTATGCATAATTATGTTACTTTGATTTCTGCTGGAAGTCGCTATTACCAATCTTCGCGTTTCAAAATGCCCTCAAAAATTGTCAACAATAAAATAAAATTCAGAAAATTAAAACGGTTTAAACAAGAACTTCCACTGTCATGGCGTAAATACCCCCGCATTCCACTTTGTCAGAATCAACAGTGGCCATTTAGAACTCGAGGACAACCTCCCTGTCAAATCTGTAATTACTAAGCCAGTGCATTGCTAAGTTATGAATTCTACATACATCAAATGTGAAAATGTCAAAATCAATATACTGCCGACAGGCATTCTTAAACATTTGAGCAGACAAGCTTATTATAGTAAAAATGCCTGTGACCTTGACATTTGACATAGTCACCTAATAATCAAACGGGATCATCTGCTAGTTATAAACAACCTCAATATCAAATATGAAGACTGTTGACAAGAGAAATTGAGCGGAAAAGCTTTTTGTTTTAGTCAAGGCCCTGTGACCTCGACCTTTAACCCGGTGACCTCAAAATCAATAGGAATCACTCAATGGTTATGATCAACTTTTATGCCAAATATGAAGGCAGTTGGTTAAAGATTTCATAAGTTATTGGGCGGATTCAAAGTCCCTGTTAACTTGACCTTTGACCCAGTAACCTCAAAATATATAGGGGTCAAACTTTTTTTAGTCAAGGCCCCTGTAACCTTGAACTTGAACTGATTGACCTCATAATCAATAGGAGTCATCCACTAATCATGACTAACCTCAATGCCAAATATGAAGACTGTGGGTTAAAGGAATCCTAAGTTATTGGGCGGACAATATTTTTATAGTCAAGGCTCTGTGACCTTGACCTTTGACCTGGTGGCCTAAAATTAAAAAGGGATTACTAGTATCTACTAATCATGACCAATATAAATACAAAATATGAAGACTGTGGGTCAAAGAAATCTTAAGTTATTGGGCAGACAATGACAAATCGACTGACGGCCGGACGGACATGTTAACAATTAGGGTTTATGTGCTTTTTCTTTGATCCATAAACCAGTAAAATTACTACATAAACCAGTTGGATTATGAGATTTCCTTCTTTTTGACTAAAATTATGGACGGAATGAAGCTCATAGACCATTGCATGTTCGCCCGGACGGACGGACGGACGGGGTGACGGCCGGACGTCCCAGCTGATTCCAGTATATCCCTCTTACAACTTTTTGTGCGGGGGTATAATTATGAACTGTAATACACTTCAAAATAAATTTACGTAACTTTGAAAAAAGGGGCAAAAAAAAAATGAAATTTAGTTCATAAATAACAAAAATAAATTTCAAATGAAAGTTTACATCCTGATTATTACAGATTCAAGTAATTAATAAGCTTTTTTAACAAATTAATTAAAATTACTGTTTTATGCATTATTTTTTAACAAGTTGAAATGAGATGATTTTATATGCATTTCAATTTGAAAGGGTTGTCTCTATTTAATAGATTCGTGGACAAAGACTATGAAAGCAAATATATAAGTAATGTTGCAATTTTTGCGAGAAATATTTTTTTTCTAAAATAACATAAGTTTTATTCAAATACTTCTTCACTACTGCTTTTTTCATATACTTTAAAGTTTACACTCTTTGACATTTACAAAACTATAAAACATCACAATCTTAGCATAGATAACAGAATAAAAAGCTTTAATAATATTTTTGTTTCCCAGTTATCTATAATAAATCATACTTTATAATGCAACAATGAAATATATTGCACTCCTAACACTTGAATTGAGATTTTATCATAGAGGATTTAATATAGATAACTGAAATTAAACTCTTTCATGGGGTAACTAACTACTGGGGTAAAATCAATTTATTTCATCTAGATCACTATCTTCAAGCAATGATTTACGCACCAATACCAATTAAAAGCTTACCTATTTCACACTACATTCATATAATAGACTTGCCCAGCATTTAATTATGGCTCAGTCTATTCTTTTTTCAGGGATTTCAGATATCAAAATCATGAAACTAAGTGGCTAACAGTAACAGCTTGGTAAGTCTGTACAAATGTACAGATGTATGGCTTGATATGGAATGGTATTTTTTGGTATGGGTATGTTATGTATGTTATGCTATGATATGTTATGTTATGTATATATGTATTCCAGGTTTTATGAAGTTCCATCCACCATTTCTGGCACTGAGAGTACGGACCCCGGACATGTTTCCATTTATGCTCATAAAAAATCATTATCTGTTAAAAGGTAACCTATAAATTTTGAATTTGCTCATCTGATTCCATACTGATTGTAAATTTAAAAGGCAAGTTCAAGTATCAATGCAGGGTGGCCTGTCACAATACCGGTGTTAAATGGCATATCATTGTCAACGCTAGCATTCTCAGATGAATCATAATTACATATAAAGAAAATATATCAATTTTTGGATGGCATGCATGACTAACTTACTCATAAAAAATAAATTTTAATTCAATTCAATCCAATGATATATTTATATAAAGGGGAAATGAATCATTGTGATGAATCTCCTGTCTATGAGCACTATCCCTATTTCAAGGGTGACTGAAGGAATAAATTTTGAAAAACACTACCCAATGTTACAACACCATAACACACAATCTTCTCCTAAACCTGCTTGAGCCTAAAGTGATAGCCTTTGCTACCAGTATAAAGCCAGGCCAGCCTGCACAACCGTGCAATTAACATTAAATAAAACAAAATCCAATTTCAAAAAATGATCTTTATTTTGTTATTATGTAAATACTGTACTTAGGAACCACCCATATAATTTGCTCCGAGTTATTAGGAAAACTAATATAATAGCATTGCCATCTCTGGTATCATTTATAAAGTATCGTTGGAAATTTTCAATGACCTATCTTTTCCTAAATCGGCCAAACATGCGTCAATTATCTCACTTTAAAAAGGCATTAAACATCCACCGTAACTATTCACTTATGTCCCTCATCTTATAATCATGGGGGCCAAATCATGTTGTGTACAAAACAGAACTGTTCATTCAGCTCACTTCATCATCGTAAAGTTTTTTTATCAAGCCAAAAAGATTACTTCTTAATTCAAACAACATGAAAATCTAATGAAATCTCCTGTATTTTTATATATGCTTCTTTTTTTTCTTTTTTGGAAAAAAAGACAAAATATTTAAAGTATTGACTCTAGCTATTAATGAAAATAGATATATGGTTCCAAAAGATACTGGTGGCATTATGAAGAAACATGGATGTGACCCCAGCAGGGCTCATACAATTATAAAATCAATTTTTAGTAACTTACAGCAGTACGTCTCGTCAGAAAAATCCTTACAGTCTCTATAGCCGTCACACCACCATTCATCCGGGAAACAAACACCCTGGTCACACTGAAACTCTCCTCCTCTACACTTGCTTACAACTTGCTGGAAATCTGAAATACACAGATTATCATTAAGACTTCGGTGCAGCTTAAAATCATAATAATGTAATTAAAGTCTGAATGATGCTGCAAGGTTTGTATTGTATAATTTTTAATCTGCTTTCTTGTCTAACAAGAATTTGTAACAGAGTTACGAACGTCCCCCGCCTCAGGGAAATTTTATATAAAGCATACAATTGTGATATTTCAAAAGATATTGGTATGGATCTCAGGACTTTTAATCCAAAATTATGATCAATGCTACATCTGCAAATACAACAATTTATTTATCATAGAAGTAAATTGAAACACGAAATTGAAAAAAATCTGTCATGCTAAGCTTTGACCTCAAAGTGTGACATTAACCTTCGAGGTAGGATACAAGTTTTAAACAGGGCATATCGCTATATTATTGACACTATTTGTGAAAATCCCTTGAACTATGAAGAAGTTATAGATCGGACAAAAATATACCCTATAACAGACTATAACAATATTTGACCTCTAAGTGTGACTTTGGAGGTAGAGATCCATGTTTTCCGCCTGACATATCGTCTTATTATTGTGATTATTTGTGAAAAGTATATCCCTTGATCTATGAAAAAGACTGGACACAAAATAAACCTTATATATGTGTTATGTCAAAATCCCTCAAACTATGAATAAGTACTAGATCGGACACAAAATATACCCTATAACAAACTATGTTAACTTTTGATCTCTGAGTTTGACTTTTAACTTGGAGGTAGGAATGCAGGTGTTGGGCGTGACACATCCTCTTATTATAGTGGCTATTTGTACCGTGTAATTTCCAAATCCTATGAAAAAGTTATGGACTGGACACAAAATATACCCGTTAACAGACTATGTTAATCTTTGACCTCCGAGTGTGAACTTGACCTTGGAGGTAGGTGACCAGTTTTTACGTATGAGACATTGCCTTATTATTGTGAACAATCGTAGCAAGTTTTTACAAAATCCCTCATAAGATAAGAAAGTTATGGACCGGACACGACATATACCCTTAAATAAACAATGTTGACATTGAATGAGCAAGTGCGACCTTGACGCTGGAGGTCGGGGTCTGGTTGTTACGCATGACACATCGTCTTGTTATAAAAAAACAAACAATTGTGTTATTTCAAATTCCTTTATTAAATGACAAAGTTACGGACCGGACACGAACGTGTGATGGACGGACGTACGGAAAGACGGACGGACAAATCCTATTTCTATATCCCTTTTTTCTTCGTCAAGGGAGACAGCAACTAGTGAAAAACAAAAAACCGTGATATGGTGCAATTTTCTAAAAGAAAATTACCGAAATACTTAGCTTGAATCAATACAGAATTATTTGATCAAACAGAAAACAAAAGTTGAAGGCCGCTTTATAGAAATGCTATAAAATCATTTATTTGTACTTGAAAACATACATTTGACTTCTGAAACAGCAGACGCTGCAATTTCTTAGCTTATATAATGAATATATTTGCTAAAAATAACTCAATATTTCTACATTGTAGAATGTAATTTCTATTATACAATTATTCCAAATGCTTTTTTCTAAATCAAAACCTTAGATAAACCAAAACATAACAAACTTGCACCCTCACAGACAGAAAAATCATGCACAATAGCATGTTAATTTTGCTCATAAGCTTGGCATTTTCCTTTTTTGTTGTTTTTTATAAAACAAAAATAAAAACAACATGTAAAAATCATCCATAAAGCATGTTATAAGGTCATCATATTCTACGGTAATAGTTAGTATCTAGTACAGGAATTTATGAAACAGGACACTGTAATGGTCATATAGGAACTTTGTAGCTTTACTAGTAGAAAGACCCTCATACTGTTTATATTCATGGGCGACTATCCAGCTTAACAGATCAAGTATCCCTCGGTTAACTTTATATGACCACAATCTATTAAATTTTGACAATACAAATATGTATTTGTGGCGGAGTGGCAAATTGGTTAAGATGTTGAACTAGTAATCTGAGGATTGCTGGCCGTGTGGGTTCAAACCCTGTCTGATGCAAGTCAATTGACATGAATTGCTTAGTACTGGTTGGTTCCAGGAACAGGTTCAAGAGAGTTTCAATAACCTTAAAGTTTCCAACACAATCGATTTATCTGAAATAATCTTGTATGAACTAAATACATATTTTATGATAATATTGTAGTTTACTGCTTTTGTCATATATCTATGTATATTACTACCAATTCATCCTTTTGATAAAATGTAAGAAATTAAGGTATTATAATAGCCTATTTCACAATATGTAGCCCATGTGTATAATACCACTCATTTTAAGATGTAGTTAAAAATGTATGCATGTTAATATATATGTATGTTAATTACCACATCCAATTTCATCCTCGCTGTCATTACAGTCATTGTTACGATCGCAGCGTTTCTGTTCCGGGATACAACGATCAGCTTCTATACATGTGAACTCATGTGGACCACAGTAAAGGTTTTCTAAACAAACAAATATAGATATGAATCGATTAAGGCTATTTATGAAAAAGAAGTTACAAGTGACATTATGAACAATACACTTGTACTAATGCATATATCAAAATAATACAACAGACCAAACAATTGACATAACCTTCTATTTCATATTTTGAGAGGGACATGACTTTCTATTTCATTTTTTGTGCGGACATAACCTTCCATTTCATATTTTGCGAGGTTTTGAGAAACATCATTTGTCAGAAAATAATAGTTGATCTATTATAATAATACACTGTCAGACCTATCATATTTAAGGTATAAGCTTGCTCTTGACAAACAAGCACTCAGCAGTACACTATTATTTTATACTAGAACTATCACTAAATGTGAATAATACCCCCGCAATACTGCTTCAGAAATGAGAATTCAAAGTTACAGAATATCTTGCAAAAGAATTGAAATAGAGTTATGGTTATGGGCAATTAAAGATAGTTGTGTTTCTTGATGTTGCATTTCCTTGATGTGCTTGACCGTTGAAAAAGTTTTATTGAATTACTCTGTAATAAGTCCAGAAAGAGTTACACTGCTTAAGCACTGCACTTCCTCTCATTGCGCTGGACCATTGAATGAAGTAGCATTGCATTTTAAACATTAGTTTTAAAGTTATTCACCAGACAAGGAAAATGAACATATGGCAATAACTATTCAAATACTGAAGAGTGATCTCTTGTTAATGTGCACTGCACTTCCTCTCATTGCGCTTGACAATTGTATGAAATTGTATTGAATTCCAACAACTAGTTTTCAAGTTATGCACTTGACAAATAATAACAAAGGACTGTATTTTTTCCAAATAGAGGTATGGTTCTTGTATACTGCACTTCATCTTACTGCCCTTGAAAATTGTATGAAGTTTCATTGATTCCAACCATTAATTTTCAAGGTATGCATTGGACAATAAAAGTAATAAAGGGCAAACACTCTTAAATGAGTGAAGAAATAGTAATGGTTTCTGTACACTGCGCTTTCTCTCAATGTACTTGACCATTGTATGAAATTATAATGAATTCCAACTAGAAGTTTTCAAGTTATGCTCCGGACAAGAAAGAGAAACAATGGAAAAGTAACAAAGGGCAGTTACTTTAGAATAAATCTGGACATAGTTATGAGTTATGGTTCTTAACACTGCGCTTCCTCTTAATGTGCTTCACCATTGTATGAAGTTGTTTTGAGTTTCAACAAGTAGTTTTCAAGTTATGCTCCGGACAAGGAAAGGTAACAAAAGGCAATAACTCTGTAACTAGTCAAGATTGGGTTATGGTTCTTGTGCACTGCACTTTCCCTATTGTGCTTGACCATTGCATGAAGTTGTTTTTAATTCCAATCAGTAGTTTTCAATTTATGCTCCGGACAAGGAAAGGAAACAAAGAAAATAACTCTGTAATTTCTTTAGATAAAGTTATGGTTCTTGGTCACTGCACTTCCCCTTATTGTGTTTGACCATTGTATGAAGTTGTATTGAATTTCAACCATCAGTCTTCAAGTTATGCTCCGGACAAGAAAAATGCAACGAACCGCTGGACCGACCGACCTACCAACCGACCGACCGTCGAGCGACTCCTATATACCCCCAAACTTCGTTTCGGGGGTACAAAAGAAATAATTTGTATTTAAAGTTATGATCTATATTGATGAAGCGAGGCATGTTACTGATATAATAAGGGGACGTTAGATTTAAAAGAAGAAAAAATATACAGTTGTACTTTGAACTTTCTTTTTATTAATGACGTTTTCCGAGACTTTTCATAAAGACATATAGGCAAAGTTCAAACTGTTCAATACAATTTCTTTAAACTTAGCATGTAGGAAGAATATGATAACAGAAACATTTTAAGCGGAAAAATGGGACAAATACAACCCAAGCTTTTGAGTTATGGAAATAAAAATGTATTTTATGAACCTTAATAATTCATATATCAATGATCATAAGGAAAACATCTGTGCTCTAATCTCAATGGCAATCAAAATTAATGTACTGGATAATAACCAAAATGTTTATTTTCCTAATAATGTATGCTAAATAACCTATTAAACAGAAGTAACATGAATTATTGAAAGAATGTATATGGTGCCAAACCGCCAAATATAATTTAATTTAACTACTTTATTCATATTATCATATTATGTTTGTATTATCTTTATGATTTTGAAATACTAGCATTTCCGCATGTGGGAACACGTATTTAAATATCGTGTGTAGAAATTACCGGGGAAAAGAAGTTGACCACTCATCGACTAGAAATCGAAAGAATACCTATACAAGAAAACGCTTTATACGAGGGATGATCAAACATTAACCGGACATTGTGAATGTTTTCTTACTGTAAAATGCATTTACATAAAAATACACGGAACATAAATCGGAATCTATCCCCTAAATGATAAAAATACCACTAAGAAATATTAACAAATAAAAGAGTTATGCAGTTATTGGAATGTACATGTAAAGCAATGCGGCGTATGGTATAACTTTCAAATTGACGTTAACGACGTCAGAAGCGTATTTCTTTAACGAAGAAGCTTTTTACTCATTAATGAAGTAAGCCAATACGTGTTTCACATGATGTTGATAGTGTCGGATCAACTGCCTACATATATTTCTGTACAAATCGGTATCGTATTGTATTGTAATAGAATGGATGATCATAAAGAGCTCTTGTAATGACGCAAATTAACGGTCTTTCCCTCTGTAACTTCATTGCTCAGCAAATCGCACATGCAATAAACGACACTAGGTTTTACGTTAATGAAATGTTGCTGAATAAAACAATAATTAAACTTACAACAAAAATGCCATTTTTAAAATAAATAAAATGCATAGCCGATTGTGAACAGTGACTATTAAACTGTTGAAACAATTTCTCCATAAGACAATTACGTAAAATAATAAAATAATTTATACAATTGTAAACCAAGAAATATAATACGGTGTAATAAAATGAATTAACAAATTATTCATAATAAAATTCTAATTATAAATAGTGGACTGCACCGCCCGTAGCAATGTCCACTGTCAATCGACTGCCAGTTCGACGTCTCGGCAAATTGGACGTCACCAACGTGCTTGAAAAAATTTCTTTCTTTTTCTTCTCCCTAACTTGTTTTTCATTTCTATATTAAACTTTCTAAATCGTTTGTGCTAATCAAAAACTGAATTAAAATCAGTCAATCACGACGAATTTGACATGTTTTTAAAATTGATTTTAGCAAGTTTAAGATATATGCCAATTATCTATATTTTGATGAATTTGAAATCATTTGATATTTTGTCCAAATAATAAAAATGAATTGATGTTATTTATAACTTAATGTTTCTTTCTATCAGTTTATCCGAATTATCGGTAAAGTAGGCACCCGCTGATTGGTCTCCTTTGTCGTGATTGATCCATTTATTATCAAATTTTGAGGAAAAGCTCGTACATGAAATAAAAAATATATTAAATGTGAATTAAAAAAATATACTTATTGTATTTAAATGACAAAAAACAGAAGTTTAGAGAATATGATATTGTAAATAGAATTAAACCTTGAATAAAATTGATTTACCTTTTGGGTTATAGAAACAGTGAGTGGCTCCCTGAGAAACCGTTGAAACTTTAAATTGGGAGCAATTTGTATCCGCCTCCTGTCAAAACAAAGGTTCGTGTATTCG
Source organism: Ruditapes philippinarum (assembly GCF_026571515.1). NCBI lineage: Eukaryota > Metazoa > Mollusca > Bivalvia > Venerida > Veneridae > Ruditapes > Ruditapes philippinarum. The sequence continues at coordinate 23,179 of NW_026864588.1, forward strand.
AAATATGTTGTTTTTCAACTGATATAAGAAAAAGCCATGTTCAGTGTAACATTTAATGCATGGCACAACTGTCCATATAATTTTACATATCCGATTTCATCAAATATGACTTGTGTTTATTTCAAATACAGGATGAAATATTATGCAAATTGAAAATATAGATTACGTTCAAATAGGTTTCAACTAGACTGTGTAATGTTAAACTTGCATAATTATAAATGAAATGTGTCAAATATCGATTTAGTAATTTGCCTTTCATTTATTTGATTTATGATATTAAAGTTACTTCTAATAATGACTACATATATAAAATAAAAGCCCTTGCCTTTTCAAGAATGAAATCAGTCTCCAACAATCTAAATGTTTCATTTGTATGAACGTATTCCATGTCAGCCAAATTCTTTCTTTTGCAAATTGAAATGTTAATAATGTTAAATAACATTTCAGATTGACCTGAAAAGAACAGAAATATCATGTTTTATCTTGTATTCATTCTGAACAATAGCAGTAGAGCAAACATACGTACGTCAAAAAGAAGGAAATAAAGCAGCGAACACAATTCCAGAACACGTTTAAACGATTTCATAATAAGAGAAAAACAGATTTCCAAATATTTAATTTTTCGAAAGAATTTAATGTCCTGTTACATTTCCTATAAATGTTAATGATTGGTCAATTTGTCATCTTCTGCCTTTTTAGCGTTTCAACACTTACAGTGAATTAATATCCGTATATAGTCAAATTACCACTTAATTTATAAAACCTACACGTTTCTTTTCTATAGACAGAAAACTTTATTCATATCTAAGGTAATATTTTAACTTAAACGATGAGTACTTGACACACACTCCAAGTCTATTCGGTAAATATTTCGTTCATTTAAAGGTGTAACAGAGTTTATTATCATGCAATACTTAGAACTATCAAAAGTATGATGTTTTTCGCTTATTCGGACAATTGTTGACTAAAATAGTTAGTTGATAGTTTTGACAGATAAACAAACAAACAAGTTTACAAAAATAATATCCACGAACCTTCTACACTCACTGCAATATCTGGAACATGACCATGTGGCACAAATTCAGTGACAGGAAAAGTTCTGGTAGATTCTTCAAATTCTAAAAATAATCATGAAACAAAGACAGCGTTTGATTTTTGGATATATTTATCTGCATTTTAAAGTATCTATAATGATAAACATAGCAGCGCAAATGTACCATTGATTGAATTTAACAAAAGTGATATATGAACATAAAAAATATTTGATTCCAGATTAGACAAGGAAAATAATTAGATGAAAATCGCAGAACCGAATTAACTGAAGATGTTCATTAGACATATTGGAAAGTATGATTCATATTGCTCATGCAAAAAACCAGTTTAAGTAGAACTTAAATTTGTTCAAGTATACAAGAATTGTTATATACCCATGGGACACGAAGATCCGATCTTATAAATGCTGTAGTTTCCTGGAATCCATTCTTCCTTATCAAGTGCAGTGTCATTTCGGAATTTCACGCAAAAATATAAAAACGTCCAATTTTCTATACGATGTGGCGGTTTGAAATAGTCATCGTTTACATACGAGGAATAAGGCTCCCAATTCCTATCTAAATCTGTAGGAACAATTTCTGAATTTTCACTAAATTCTACCATCTTGACCTTTAAAATGCTTTTCGACCATCCTCGAGACTGTGATTCTGGACAGCCATATTTACACATTGGTATTGCGTATGGCCCTGGTGGCCACACGCTCTCTTTCTCTTGTCTTTCTGTAAACAAAATAAAAGAATGTATATACATATTGAAATTTGAAGAACTTTTCAAAATGAATTTATCAATAAAGCAAATCTCTGGTTGCTTCTAGTCACAGTCAACTGAATCAGAGAAAAGGTCAAATATATATGTAGCATTTTTTCTACCTATGATTGTCTTTCAACATTTTAAAATGGGAATTACATAACCAATATATTTTTTTAAAACTTCAACACATTAAACAAAGTAATGTTTTATGTGAAATGTAAATTAACTCAATTATTTAAAGTTATTCAAAGGAAGCAATGTTGTCTTCAGTAGAATTAGTTGAAAAATTAACTAGTGTGCGTAACTTTTTATTTGTATCTTTTATAAAGAGATCAATGAATCAATCAATAAATCAATCAATCAATTTGATCATTTTGTGTTGACGATAGTTTAATGTTGCCATAATTATGAATTGAGGGCAAATTTTCTCGAAACTTTTTCTTTTGTTCTTATTTTTTAAAGCTTTTATTATACGATGCCGAAAGAAAACGCACTTTTTTCAATGTAAATAAAAAATAAGACGTGTTACAAATAAATTTACATTCACCGCTTTTTTCTTTAAGTGATAAGCAGCTGCATGCATTTAAGTTGTCATTTTAACTTTATTAAACGTGTGTTTGCTCTGAAAAAAATCGCTCGCTTTTGAGACATAATTTAATACAGACCAGGAATTTTGAGTGGAACCATAGCGTGACATAGTATAGTATTTTAAGTGGTGAATCGAGTGCAGAAAATATTACCTGTTTTTCTCACTAAAAGTGTTCTTTGAAAGACACTTAAAAGTATTTATTCGTTTATAATAATCATGTAAATTTATCCGCTTGATGATAATCATGTAAATTCCGTCAGTAATTTTAGTACTTCGATTTCATATGTGACGTCAAAGCGCGCACTGACTAGCCTATGTCTCGCGTGAATTATTGTCTACGACAAAGACTGCGACGTTGCAGAAAAACAACGTCAAAACGGTCGTACGACGTTGTCACAGACGTACGACACCGACAATAAAATGTCGTAGACTACGACGCGTTGATATAACGATCCCTGCATTTTCCGGGCTCTGACAATTTAACAAAACTAGTCTAATTTATACTGTCAAATTTCGAGATATTTATAAGAAATAGCTGTACAATATTTTATGACTGAGATTGCAACATGATATACATACTACGAGCAGGAATTTTTCAAATTTTCAAATTGTCAAATTGTCTTTGAATTTGCATAGAGGACTAAAGCAGATCAACGGTATACCAATATCCGATGAAAAGGATCACATGATCCTGGAGGAGAAAGGGTTCAGTTTATTTATTTGTCGATTTTGATGTTATTGTCGGTTTTGTAATAAGGGTTTTTGTGCGTAAATGAGTACTAGCAATGTGCATAATTCCCATCGGATAATTTGAAGGGTATTGAAGAAAGAATATTAAATACAACCTATTGAAAATGCTGTGACATAGAAAAGAATTAAATGTACGTGAAAATTCATCATAAAAAAACGCCAAACTAGTTTTATAATAAAAGTTTGTACCTTTCATTCTGACTTAATTTTCGTGACGTTAATAAATGGAAACATTTCAGCTGCTATACAATTATATTGTCGACGTGTTGATTTACCCTATACATTGTATAAACTGATAACACATTTGTCTGTTAAGCTGTTCAGATAGCATTTATTGAAAGCAAGTATTTCCATCAAACCAAGCCTGTAACATTTTCAATTTTGCCGTTTGGACGTTCTTTTGGGGATTGTTTTCCGCTCTATTTAATCTCTAAGGAGATGTTCATAGAGAATATGTGAAGCTAGATAGCCTGTTTATTAGTGTTCGATAGGTTTGTATGATACGGGAGAGGCATCATAACAGGAAACGATATGTCATTTTTTGTGATCTTATAACTTTAATGAAATGCCAGAGTTGATATTACTTCTGATATCAGTCATCTTTCGCTAGAAAATGTTAATAGATAATGTATGAAGGTCCTAAAATAGCAGAAAGGACACACATGCTATTTTTTGACGATTTCACAATTCTTTGTCCTTCGACAGAAAATATAATCTACATAATCGGTTCTGTTTATTAATAATAAGATTTATTAAGTTGTAAACTTTTAAATGTTTTATTAGCCTCCATATATTTCAAAGTCATTTCACATGACTGACAGATGTAACAAGGGATTTCTAATGTAGGGTGTCATTTTATAATTTGCTCATAACCCGTTAAAGTTAAATATGTTACTGAAAAGTCAAAATTATCATTTCAAAAATATTCTGAAAAAAACAACTACAACGACTTTTTTTATAGAATTTAGAATAAATAATGTAATTCAAAAATATATATAAAAATGAAAACCATTTGATTTTTTGTCTGAGTCAAATACGGTTGTTACATCGGTCACAATAAAAGAAGCTTGATCGATGAATATATGATGTATTATATAGCTGAAAAAATAACAGAAGAGTAGCAACTTTATATCTAGAAACCTTCAAACTGTATAACATGCCAAAACAAAACACCAGAGAATACCCTGTCAATAATGTATTATGATAAATTGAAAATGGATATTTTAAAATATTTTTCTGTGTTACGTATGGTACCATATATTTACTGAATTCTCTAAATACTATTACTCACAAGAAGGATGATTAAAACAATTATCATCGACATAAAACGTATAATATTTCCCTCAGTACACGTATAATATTTCCCTCAGTACATATGGCAAATGACATTAAAAATGCACCTAACTCTCGTCAATATTAATGAAATAGAGGATATTGAATGAGTGTTAGTTCAATACTGAATTTATTGCACGAGTTGAATAAATATATTACGCGAGCCTCTGGTGAGCATAATATTATTTTATTCAACGGGTGCAATGAATTCAGTAATGAACTTACACGAATTTAATATTCTTTTTATCACACACCCAAAATAAAGACATTTTAAAGTGAAAAAATAGTCATTTTTCACTGACGCGCCTATAGTATAATGCTATCATTTAACGCGTCGTTACACTATGTTTGTATAACGCTAATGACGTCACGCTAAGACATTAAACGAAAGTCTTAACTGTAAAAGTGTTCGAAAATCAGAAACAAGACAAATGCATGCGGGGATAACGTTTTCATTTTAGTGATTTTACTTACCGTAACTCATATTAAGCTTTTCACAATTCACTCGATTCGCACCATTTTCAGAACATTTTGAGTATGGAAACTCAGTTGGATTATATACAACCTTAGGTTGAAGAGACACTGAAATATATAAAATGTAGAATAAGCATTAGACATGTTTACTGATGATAAAACTGTGGGTATATAATTCTTGAGAAATGGGAGTATCCTCGACATCAACTAAAACATGAACACTATGACTGATATACTTTTACCGAACATTTTATTAGTTCGTGCGTTTTAACTTTAATGAAAACAAAATTAGTTCACATACAAAATAGTTGTTGGAATTTATCATATAAATCCTTGCATATCTCTCGATTAAGATATCGCAAATTCTTCTTAGCATTGGTCTTTTCCCAGCGCTTTGAACAGTAACAACATTGGGAAAATTACTTCTTTCGAGATAAGTAGGCATGGAAAGAAAAGATCAGTACAGTATTTGCTATGCGTTTTTTTATAATATTGAATTGAACAAAAACTGCACTTTTCATTCTGACTAAAGAAATTGTGTATATAACGCTCAATATATTCTGACATTAGAAATGTTTTGTAAGAAGGTGTAATATACTTGTTTAAAATCTACTTAATCTACCGTATAAAAATTGTCCTTTGATCACTGTTTTACCGTGAATCTGTTGTTAACTAAACAATATGTCTTAATATTTGTCTGTAAAGTGCAAAATTTGTGGATTTTGTCAGAGCATAATGTTAGATTTTGTGTATGATATGCATGATATTATGAGTATCCAGTTATTGTTTTCATTATCAAACTTAATCACAATTTGAAAAAAAAAACATCAATTTCATTTTATAGTGTATGTTATGCTTTAAAATTTACGCGGCATCATAAATTCGCTAAGCAGACGATTCGCGAATAATAGCGAAAACTAAAACATCGCGAAAAATACCGGATTTACAGTTTACAAAAATGCTTTAATACTAAATATCCACTTGTCAAAATCAACACAAAGGAATGAATGAAAACGGGTCATAGGAAAGCAATATGTTAAAGATTGTTATTTATAAACCATCCGCAAATATAAAGGGGTTAAACATAACACCTGTTGTTTTTTTTGTTTTTTTTTTTTTTTTTTGGGGGGGGGGGGGTGAGTACGTCATGTTTTAATCAATGAAATAAGCTAACAAATGAAAAGGTTATGGTAGCAGAGTGTGAAACAAAACCTTTATAGAAAATTGAATAAAGTTGTCTTGTCACTTGAGATATTAGTCCACACAAGATATATTTTCACGATCACCGTCCTTTCAGAAATTTCCAGCAACGGGAGAGGCAAGTTAAATTTTCTGTTGCATAAAAAACAATCAGGTTAAAGTAATAGCTATAGTGCATTTAAGTTGCATTTTTTTGGTTTTGGTTGAATTAAATTTATCTAGAGTACAAATCGTGCACTAAACGGTTTGTAAGAAAATTTGTTAAGCAAAATGGCACTGCACGTAGGTCTCCATGTGGTTTGTCTGGTCAATGATAAAATCGATCGAGATATCTACATTAATTACATAAGAGAATGCATAAAAATAGGGAAGACATTTTCAATAAGTATATACAACACCTGGATTGATGCGAAAAGCTGAAAATTTCAGTTTTTTATCAATTACAAATCGAAGCAAGGGACAAAATTCTTGTCAGCTTTGTTGGGATTTAATACATGACTGAATTTGCAGTGATACAATGAATGAAAACAATCGCTGTTTAAGTTAAGATTAGTTTTGTAACACCTAAGCATTTTAAGAGTGAAGAAACTCTTATTTCATTTATTCAATATTTTTATTGTTTAACCTTAAATTTGAGAGTGTTTCATGTGGATTGGGAAAATAATTTACAATTTTTAATTGGGAATTCGGCCCAATATCGACTATAAAACAATTCAAATAAACAAAATCCCTTTAAGGGATTACGTTTCACAATAGTAAACGGTGAAGGTAGGAAGTGTGAAGTAGTGAAGGTAACTTACATTAAATGTAAATTGAAGTTTACAAGTAGTTTAAATATCTATTACAGTTAAAATAAAATCCAATGTATGGTAACTTGATATTTTACGATTTCATTTTCAAGAGAAGATCAGACGCTCCACAAGGCACCCATACCACCACCAGCTGACATGAGGGAACAGTGGTTGGACCAAAACTTCCAACTGGCAAACAAACAAGGTAATGTACAACGTATTCTAAGTGTCAAATCAATGTTAGGGGAGTTTGTTCCCCAAAATAACAAAGAAAATATAAAACAGAGGCAATATTTAGACATTAGTGTCTATTTGTCAGAAAAGCGCCATTCCACAAGCCGAAAATTGACGAAACTTGTTATAAACGGAGCTTGTCAATTGGCCACATCAAATACCAAGAAAATAAAAATGGTCTGATTCATTTTTAGTATTTGCAAGCAAACATCTAAGCGCTAACCCCACAGAAACACGGGCAATTCTGAAGTATGGGTCAATTATTAGGACAGCAGCTAAGCGTCATTTAGGTTCAGTGTGGCAGAGTTATGACTTTCAATTCGGTCTAAGCTAGGGTCAAACTCGAACATGTCAGTTGGGGTTATAGATGAAGAACTATGGATATTGTGTATGTGTCCAAGTACAAAAGCTATATTTACGGGGGACAAAAAATGCTATGATTTCAATTGCAGCTTTTTGCACAAGATTTGTTTGCACTTATTGTCATGTCTGTTTAAATTGTAGTGGAAATCACACAGTTAGACCATGCAGGAGGCAGACAAACCAAAACATGGGGATACAGATACCAATGCAAAAAAAAATGCGACATTTATGCCACAACAGCATGTGCAACGCTGGCCAAGGAGGCAATCATTTAGGCCCGCGTCACCTCTTAAACACAAAGATATCAAATGCAATTGTGATGCTAAAACTTTAACATGTTTACATCTAGGTACCTCACCAGTAAAAATCCAAATACTAGAAAAATACTTGCAGCATTATGAGAATTGTATAGATGCCAATATTGTAGCTTATGGATTTAAGAATGGTTTCAAAATTGAATACAATAGACAAAGAAATGCATTTAAAAGTCAAAATCTTTAATCTGCTTATGAACATAAAGCACAACTGCAGGAAAAAGTAAATAGTGGGTAGGATTGCTGGGCAATTTGATAAACCTCCATTTGATAATCTAAGTATCTCTCCAGTAGTAATTTTGCCGAAGTCTGATGGGGATTGAAAATGATCATTCTAAGGTTTAGAAACTGATACGTCCAAATTAATGGTCCGAATCCCAAATCATAAATTTCAAGAACTGTCCAAATTAATATCAACTATAGTTAAAAGAAAGAAAATATCGTGACGGGAATTACACAGATTAGTGGGAAAATTGTTCTTTTAGTTTTCAGTTAGGCCCATGCGAGCATTTTTTTCGACGGTTCTATGATGCAATGATTCCTTTAAGGAAACCTTACTATAAGCTTAGAATGTCACGAGAAATAAAAGAGGATCTAAAGGTTTGGCAGGCATTTTTAGAGAATTTAATGGGGTAACATACATACCAGAAAACAAATGGTTTAGAAGTGATGAACTGCAGCTATTTACAGATGATGCAGGGTCAGACTTGCTAGGGGCAGCTTGTTTTTTGGAGGGGGAATGGTGTTTCCTTGCATGGCCAAGGTTATGGAAAGGTCATTCAGTTATGAGAGATATTATATTTCTGGAAATGATACCAGTAGTATAAGCCATTCATATCAGGGAAACAAGTTATAATGGATATTGACAATGAGGCTTTGGTAAGAGTTCTCAATTGTCAAACCTCCAGGTCAAAAAGGTTAATGCAACTCGTCAGGTACTTTGTGTTTAGTGTCTTGAAGAAATTTGAAGAAAGTACTTTCTTCAAAGCACTTAACATTTTTTCGAAACACAACAATATAGGTGATGCTATTTTTCGACTATAATGGGGCCGTTACCGTCAAGTTGCACCTAGGGCTACCAAGGAATCAGTAGAAATACAACGTCAATTCCACTTAATGATCACCAGATTGAGGCTAGAAGATTGTCAAAGGAATCTTTAGCGCCAATACAATTAAAGCATACAAAACAGGGCTGAATATTTTTCACAAATTTAGAAGTTTCCAATGTAAAATGTAGGGTATGGCAGATAACACAACATAAGGTGTTAGAAGGATTGCTAAGAACAGCAAAAGCAAAAAGAGTGCGCCTCCCAGTAACAAATAAAAACTCCTATATAGCAGTCTGACTACACTTTCAGCAGTTTGTCACAATCAGTATGAGGCCATTTTGTTCTCTTTGGCATATACTCTTGCATTCTTTTGGGTTCTTTAGGGTAGGAGAGATAACAGTAACAAAAAGGGGATAAACAGATCAGTAGGATTCTTAGCATTCAATATGTCCAATAAGTTGATAATGGAAATACAAAAATATGTTCATTAAGATACTCTAAAATCGACCAGCTTGGTATTGGGACGGATATTAACGTTTCAAAGTATAGTCGTATTCCATTTGTCAAGTTACTGCTTTGGCTAGATATAAAGCTGTAAGACCAAAGTTTGTATGGCCTGTGATGTCGCATATAGACGGTACCCCCAATGACTCGTTTCCGTTTTTCGTTAGTTTTGGAAAAGGCACTTTGTTAACTTGACCCACAGTTGGTTCATTATAAGTGTCACAGTCTCCGACAAGGCGCAGCGTCGGCTGCTAGTAAATCAGGTTGGTCAGTTGAACAAATGAAAAGGGCAGGGAGGTGGTTTTCATGTGCATATAAATCTTGTGTCACATTTAAGGTTCCATGATAACCGTCATATGAACACATCTGCGGATGTTTCAAAATTCAAAATTGTACCAATTCATGTTAAATGCTGAATTCTGCTTAAGCCGGTGCTAGGGGGCGTGGACGGTAGTTTGCACTTGACAGTACCGTCCATGAACAGGCTCAATCAAACCGAGTCTGCAACATTTTCAAGTTTGCCGTGTTGGGCTTTCTTTAGGGATTCTTATTTTCTCTATTTTATATACAACTAGTGTACGTTAGGGGTCGTCTATTAGAATGGTGCTAAATGAATAATAACTCAGTTTCAATATCGAATCAAATGTTTCACAATTAAAATAATTTGATTTTCTTTTTTGGCCAGGTAGGCCAAACGGTGTTAACAATAAAATTTTAAGTAACTGTATATTTCTTATTGAAAGAATAAACACATTATGTTCTTAAGATATTTTGCGACAGTTCTTTTGACCGTGACGCATCTTTTAGTATTGTTTCAATTTCTTATATGATATCAATGCTACAAGTAGCTGTTATTATAAATGTCAGTTTATTTATTGGTTAAGTACAGACAGACGACTATAACATGAAGGGCTTAAGTTAAGCAGTCCTTAGGTTTTACAGGCATACCATGCGTGTGGGTGTAAGGATCATCAATTATTTAATTGGCTTTCCTGTGGGCAAGAAGAAGACCGGAGGGAAGTAGCTTAATGCTTCCAGCCCAGCTATGGTGGCAATGATAATGTGTCTGACCCTACGAAGGACTGAGGAGAGACTTACGCTTCTGTTAAAGGTGGAACAGAAACCTCAGTTCCCATTACTCCATATATGGTGTAATGATATAATGCACACCCCAATTAAGGATTTGATAACGGTGGTTAATAGTTAATTGTACTTTATTGGTGATAATATGTCAGAAACAGAGATTGTATGGTCTGAAATATCATCTCGGGAATGGGAGCAGGAACAAAAAGTATTACGTGCAGCAATCAAATGGCTCAATGCCTATTTAGTGAATAAAGTTAAAGAATTGGGCGGTTTTATCTAAATTTAACCGAATTTAATCAAGACAATCATACCAGGATGAACTAAATTTGTCAGATCAAGGAAATTACCATTTCAACTTTGGGTTACAGTTTCTCCTTAATGGTCAAAAACCATGGTTTACAATGTAAATTAACGCTAAAAATAATATGAGGGTTTTGTGAGATTGTTAAGTTTGCGGATATTTTGGCATGCAACTATGTACTAGGCCCGTTTTTAACATGCTTCTGATAAATAAATTGTATGTTTTATTTATCAAAATAATTACAACAATGGCTTAATAGCACAATTAGTATTTAAAAGTCAGCAAAATTAAATATGTTGATGTTAGATACAACTTTGAGATATATATACGAGGGGTTATCCAAAAATTCGTGGACTTTTTAAATATCTCTTGAACGTCAACGTGTATTGTAATGAAAATTTATCAGCATACATTGTAGAATATTATCAACACATTTTGAAAGGAACAGTTAATTGTGTCAATAAATAATGATTTTATATTGCTTTTAAATAAGCACATACACGGCACCCGGCGCACGGTAGAAAAGCGCAGTAAGTCATCGTATATTTCTTGCTAAAAAACTAAAAAAATAACGTAGAAAACCCGCTGAACATCGCATGTTTCATCTATGATGTCATTTAAGTAATTCTTTAAAATTATGGACGTCATTTACCTTTATTTTTGTTGATATCGCTAGAAACGCCAGACGCCTTTATTGTTTACAACGGGAAAATGACGGACACGCGATAATTAGAAAATCGCATGATCATAAACAATCATAAATTTTTATTGCAATTTTGAAATGACACCTACAGAAACATTTGATAAAAATCAGCAGACGAACAGAGAAAAGAATATTTCACGATCATTAGTGTTAAAGTGGCATAAAAAAGTTAGTAATGGACATTACTTTGAGAAGCAGTAACAGTCATTGACTGCGTAACGTTGAAGCACAAATTGTACGTTAATATTATGACGTTGACGTCAATAATTTTTTGGAGTGCGCCGCTGTCGCCGACATGTGTTTATGTAAAATTAAATATTGTTGTAATGTAAGAAGCTATTCACATGAATTGTTCTGTGTTTATTTGTTATTAATTCTTCTAAGCAGTGTAAGAATTTCAAATTAATATCTCAAATAAATTTTACGCAACAAAGAAAGTCCACGAATTTTTGGATAACCCCTCGTATATATGTGTGTGTGGGTATGTATGTGTATGTACATGTATATATAGACTAAGTAGTATTTTGCTACACAATATTTTGCTAGATGCAGTGTTCAATTTGCTTTTGTATTTGCAAAGTTTCCTCATACATTTTTTTTACAATATAATATATTAAATTGGCGGTAGATACAGTGTCAAATTAGTTATAAATAAGGGGGAACCAAGTTCCCCTGTCTCCGTTTTTTTTTGCTTGATTTGGCTGGCTAAAATAGGCGCAATTTGCTAGTTTGCGGCGCCTAGTGCCATTTAATTTTAACTACAATAAGGATATTTCATTCGAAAGTCAGTTGGTTTAGTGATAGTCGATAGTTGCTGGAGTTGTTATAGCATTTGATTAGCAGATATAATGTTCATGCCAAGTTTCCACCAGACCGAGGATAATGGGTAAAACGAAAATACATAATCAGAATCTATTGAAGTGTATGATTATTGCAAATACATGTTATAAATAGTTTGTGCGTTGTCTCTTAAAATAGCTCAATGAAACATTATGGTAAACAATAAGAAGTTTGAAAAAAGAATGCAGGTAATCTCCATGTAAGACAGGTGTCAGTCAAGGAAGAATGTGGACATAAAATATAAATCAAATCAAGTATAGTTGCGGAAATGTTAGTTAAGGGAAACGGGTTCCGCGTCCGTCCTTTTATGTCATTTGCCTACCAAAAAAAGTTACAAATTATAACATGCTTAACCTAAACTATCCTATCTAATAAACATAATAAACGACTTACCTTTATTCAAATAGCTGACAAAAGTAAAAATTAAAAACCAGTTCAAAGCCATGATGGCTTGATATAAATCTTAAATTTTACACTCAATCCGGCATCTTACGTTAAACAGAAGTATTCATCAAAAGTCGAATGAATCTGCGAAGTAATTTGTTGCGCAGCGCCATCTAATCCAAGTGAGAGTTTAATATGACCCGTAATAACAAAATGTAAATGTCATTTCTTTTGGAATTAGGCATTTCCTAGCAATTTTATATTCATTAATATAAACTAAATGATCTTCCCATATTGAATAATCAAATATATGTAAATGAAAACAATTGGGTGCGTTTTATAATGTCATTTCTTGATGATATTTCAATTTCCTGTCTACAACAAGGGATGGCACGTTTATGTGTTTAAATGAGTGCGGTCGTTTCTCGCAATTTGCAATTAATTTTATTATCAAATAAATGTTATTTATATATTGATGATATTTTATTTTCCTAAATATGCAGCTGTGTATCTATGTAACAATTTGGTAATGGTGGTGCAAAAATATAAACCAGATTAATTAGAGTCATGATAACACTGTTTGTTTTGTTTCATTGCGTCGCCACATATAACAATACTAATCTCTCAAATATATAATTCAATTTCCATTTATAATATTCACTAAATGAGATCATAACTGACTGATTTAAAAAAAGCAAGCATATTTTTTTCTGTTTTTTTTTCCTTTTCACATAAATTTAGGTTGTTTTTTATTCTCATAACATAAGATAATAACCACAGTGAATAACGTATGATATGATTCTGTGTGTGCGTGCGTGTGTGTGTTCGTGCGTGCGTGCGTGTATGTGACATAATTTTGAATAGCTTCATTGTTTAATTCAGGAAGTATTCTTGACCAAATTTCTAATCAAGCACCCCTTAAAATGAACTATTCCGAAAAATTTGAAAACATATTTTCTTTCAAAATGATAAACATGTTATTTCTACTCAAACCAACATATCAAAACAAGGTTATGTCATTAAAATTAGGCATGGTGTAACAAAAGTACAACAGATACATTTCAATCACGTGCATCACCAGAAAATGATGTGTGTATTAGATTCACAGTATAAATTTTATCCGTTTGACGATATAATAAGAGATAACATCAAAAATTCCAACGTTTATACCAAATATATTTACATAGGAACGTTGGTGAGTCTTTGCGCGTGATTTTCAAAAATTCTATTCGCGTGTTGCAATATTCTATTATTCATTTTTTTCTTCTATAACCTTGATATCACAGCAAGTAATTGTGTTTCACGCTGATAAAGTCATACAAATATGTCTTCCGCGACTGTAATCTGTTTTCGCACCAGTAAAAGTAATTAGAATTTGATATATATTGGAAAAAGATAAATAAATATTATGTTTGTTTACAGTTTAAAAATTTTAAAAATGAAAAAATATAAAGACATTTTACGGTTTGTTACATAAATCTAAAGGTCTCCGTCAAGCGTCGGTACGAAGATTTATATCATCAAGTTGAGAGATGACCTTTGATAGTTATTTTATTTTCCAGATTTTCGATTTCACATCAATCCCAATCATTTTTTTCCCTTTTAAAAAGCAATGACCTCGCAAGGTATTTGTCAATATGTGCAATATACATGCATGTAAAATGATTTATTTTTTTTTAAGTCTGTGGCGTTTTAAAAGTGGATGCTCATATTTTATCATGTATTATAATCAAATTTCAACTCTTTATTATCAAAGAAACCCTCGTATACTAATCACTAAAACAGTTGAAGGAAACGGGATTTGTTCTAAAATGTATAAAGATAAATGATTCTTTATTAGCTAAAGTTAACATAATCAGTTGCTGGTGGTGTTATCTGCTGACTTGTAGTTAGCTCACTGTATAATCTCTCATCACGTCATTTCAAATCTTCGTAGGTCACATGAGCGTCGCTGTCATGTGTCTCTTCTGTTTGAAATATAGAGAATCCCGAATCTTCATCTTTTAAGAAACAAAATTAAATGTTTTAATACAGCATTAAAATCAATTTATGCAAACTTCCCGTCAATTTCCCGCTACCATTCTCATCATTTCCTGTTTGTGATTTCGTATGTGCAGTTTTTGAGTTGTTTGCGCAAGCTGAGAACGAGTATCCTGATAGCCATTTAATTGTACTGTGTTAATTTTATGTTTTCATATGTATCTGAAGGAGTATCGCCAATTTGTTCGCAAAGTTTAACGATCGCACACATTTTCAGTTGTTTAACGAACGTCAAATTTCTACATTTAACGTTATGACCACTGCTGTTCAAAACTTGATGATTTAGCCATTTCATGTCTGAATGACATCAAATTTGGGAATAATGTCACTTGAATATAATAAATTGTGTTGGGGGAATAAATGGGGAAAAAAGAAAATAAATTACATTTATGAATAAAATAGAAGTTCAACTAAACTTAATAGCCTTTTTATGTGCTGAGCCGGGTGCGTGTTACCATGGTTATTTTATAACACAGGGAACACGCGTTAATTATAAGAATTCAATATTTTTATGTTTAAATTGAAAAAACATTTTTCCATCGCTGTACATATAAAAATATTCTAAATTGAATTGAATATGAAGATGCAAGACTCTAAGTCCTATTACTTTTTGAACAACCCTCTTACATTTGACACATATATTGTAGCTGTTCACTGTTACAAGTAAAGGTCAAGTTATATGCGTAACTGCAAAGGAATTACAATTTTTTCTTAACTAAAACAAGCTTTGTAGTTTATATATTTTCGTGAATAGGGAACTTTTTCCGGATATTTATTTTACAGTTATTAGTATTTCCTATGTACCCTTTTACTTCAAATTCAAATATTGAATTCTTGACAACTGGAAATAAACAGTTATAATTGTTTAAACAGTCATGTAAATTTCTTATCCTTCTTTTACTAATTAATTCTATACATACATACATGTATGGATACATTGATTAAAAATGTTATGGTACACAATTTTAACAAGAGATTTTGAATATTTATATGGCCGGGCTATTCGAATTCAACACAGTTATATAAAAAGATAGTCTTGGAATCATCGATGCGTCGCATGTATTTCTTAAAATACTGGACATATTTGAAGAATCGTGAATTTTGTATGATTTATATGGATAAGAACAATAAATATATTGTTCAAAGTTTTTTTCAGTTTTCTTCAAAACACAACTTTGTGCTGTATAATTCTTCCTTACAAAGATTTAGGACAAATTGTCTAAAACAACTGTTTGCAATATAACCGACTTCTTGTGACTATTTTGCTAGTTTATAAAGGCTGCACATTAAACTTAAAGATGAAGAATTAATAAGATCAATAAATGAAATTTTACATTTGTATTGGGAAGAATACAATGACATAACGTAAATACAACAAGAATATTGATATTGATATATTCAATATATACCTGAACATTTTAAATATCAAAATCGATTCTATAAAATATGCTGAAGACCTTCTGTAAAATGTTGTCTACATAAAGAAATTAATATCGATACAAGTCTGTGCAGGATGTACATGTTTATTTTTTAAGCTTGTGAGTTAAATCAGAACTGCTGATTTGGAAGTCAAGGCGGCTTTTATGGCGAAAAATGTACATATGATTGTTTGGAAAATTGCAAAACCTACACGAATAGTTATCTAAGGAATGCGGTACGCGTGGGTTCCGAACCCGTCTGTAGCAAACTGTTGCTTCCGTGAGCAAGAAACTTTACTTATTGCTTTGTAGTGTTTGGTTAATAATTAGAGGTTAATACATAGTTGCTGCTCGCCATTATGCGATAATGGCCCGAAGATGTGCATAATGGCCGCAGGCCCGAAGGACATTATGAACTCGAGGGTCATTGTCGCATAATTGCGAGCAGCAAACAAGTATTAACGTCTTTAATACCTATGTTCGAAATACGGCGTTTAGACATCGCCGCTAATCTTGGTTGTCACCCTTTCTAAGAAATGGACAGTTGTCAATGTAAACAAATCTGTCATACAGTACAGTTTAACACTTTAGAGAACAAGACAACACAAAATAAATATAAGAAATGTTGTTTTATTGTTGTTTTTATCAATGAATACGCTTCATATTTTTTGAGAATTGCATTTAGATATAGTGCCAGTTTTTTATGAAGTTTTGTGCCTTCAAGAACGGTTTCTGATGTCTAGGTCTAGTAAATGCGACGGTCTTGTATTTATTAATCTTTAATGTTAAGCTTTGCTGATTGTGATCGATAAATTGATTAAAATAAAATTGGGAAGTGACTTTTGTTTATTCAACGTCAGCAGCTATCTTGAAAGTCACTGAGAGTTGATTACGTCATTCTGCACGTGCACTCATTCACTCGCCCATTATGGAAAAATAATGCCGAGTAGCAAGGCGGCCAAAATTGCATAATGATCTAGATGTTGCCATTATGGCCCTGAAATACCCTAGATTGTGTTACTATATATAGTAACATAGGTATTAATATATAATAATAATCACATATATCAACACTGAAGTCAAACTAACTTGACATCTGCTGTAATGAATCTGGAAAAGAGTGATACCTCGGAAGCATTTATCACCACAAAATTACATACAAATTGCATACTCAGTTTGATTGAGTCTTAAAAATGAGAGATAATGAAAAGAATGCAGCATTTCTAATACCTCCTAGCATCGGCTTCAGCGGTTCAAGCGGTACTCAATTTTCAAGACTTAAATTGATGGAATCAATGATTACGAAGGACCAAGCAAATAACACAACACTGAAGTGAAGACCGGGTCTACAACTGCTGTGTTGAAAAATTAGAATCTGGTAAAGAGTGTTCCCTCGGAAGTATTAACCATAACAAAATAACATGAAAATTGCAGTCTCAGTGCGAGTATAAGAATCAGGAATAAGGAAGATCCTTACACAATCGGACCTTATCCTTCTTACCCTTACATCTTTGATTATAGTATCAACCTTTAAAGTAACATTATGCCCATTCAATTATAGAGGTAAAGTAGCATTAACAACTGATTTCTATATATTAGTTTCCACATATAACATTAATATTAAATGTTAACATATTAAAATTAACATATTGTAAACGTTTCTTCACATCAATTACCTATTTGGCTCATGAAAATTCTATAAATATCTTTCGGAAATTATAAGTAGAATTTAAGTGACAATTTAATATGTGTGGGACTTTTTGTAGTTTTTTGTAGTTTGTCAAAAACATTTTACAATATCAAATATTGGTAATTATCATTAATTAAAGTCAATCTTTTGAAATATATACGTGATAAACAAGCACAATTTGACAATGAAAAAAATATCAGTTTGAATAAATAATTATGGTTTATGTTTGAAAACTCTCTCTTGAACACAATGAATTTAAGTTTAATTTGAAATTGATACTTTAACGGAAGACTGAAGAATGTAAAGAATAAGGTCAAGTTTTATGAATGAATGCAAAAAGAAGTGAAGTTTTAATTTATAAAAAAAAAAACACACGCTTCGTGGTTTAAAATCGTCGGGTTTTTCTCAAATTATTTGCCCGTTCATCTTTTTATCAAGCTAAATGTATTGATACCTAGTATTCATCATTTTAACGGATTTGTCTGGACATTTATGTGCACTTCCAAGGTAAATATTCTAAATCGCCATACCTGTTTATGTAGCCGAATTATCGCCATAACACAGGCGCTTATATATGACAAGCATTGATATATTGAGCTATTATAAATTATTCTAAAAAAGTCTGATGAATAAACATGGCATTTTCCATCACGCAATACGTGTCAATAGGTATACTTTTATTTACAATATTCGAAATGTATTTGTATTAAGGATGTCTTTCATCCACATTGTGCGCATCATTTGTGAAATAATAATGATTCTAGTATTTCAAAATCACCTGTTGCTTACTGTTTATGTATTCTTACTTTTATCATTAGCAATAATATTTAAATGCAAATTTCGATTTTGTCTATCTGAAATTCATATTAATACTCTAAAATTTAGATTATATTGTAACTATATAGATAAAAAACTTTTTGAACACAAAATCATTCTGCAAAATACTTTATCCCTACCGCAGGTATTACATGCTGTAAAGTTTTAATTTTGTTTTATCTTATTTAAAGTCCATAGCTTATACAGTAATAACAAAGTCACTACCTTTTGTATAAAGTTAAAAGGAATTATAAATTTAACTTTAAAACAGGCATTTTTTTCTTTTTTTATCTATCTATAACTGTGAATTTAAACGAGCATATTTTAAAGCTATATCTATCCTTATCCTTATGAAGTTGAAAGTAATATGTATTTCAACTTTACTTTAAAAAAGTATCACATTTTTGTAAGGTTACAGCTTTACTACTATTAAAAGAAATCTATTTGAGAGATCACATTACTTAAAACGGGTGTAAACACAGTAATAGTTTTTTACCTAACTTAAAATAGTGACAATAATGAATCCCTATAGAACACACGAACGATTTATTTACAGTTGATATCCGTTGAACCATCATGGCGAGGCAAGTCCTGGTGTTCCTGTTTACAGTATTTAACATTGGTAAGATAATTGAACTATGTAAAAACAAATACTCTTACTACATGTTAGATAACAGTGCTACCAAGATACATTCAATATAAACAAAATCTAAGAATGTTAAGGATTTGAATTAATATAATATAAAGGATATACAACTATCATAACTTTTGAATATTTTTTTTATAAAATCTTTAAACATTTCAATCATTTTTAACAATTTTAAAGTCTTTTCTTAAAAAAGTTGTAACATAGAATGTTCCTGTTATTTAAAATTCATACATATTGTATGCCCAATGATTATCAAGTAGTAAATACTATTAATGCTGACGTTATAGATTAACAGTTCAGCAATGTTTCCGTGCACTCAGTAAGTGAACAAACGTAATTTTATTCAGGAGGTTCTTTTGAACGTTTTCTTTTTTCCAAAATATTATTTGTGGATATATAAACAGATTATTTATATAAATAAACTATAATAATTCAACCAATTGAATGTTATAAGTTATATATTTATGGAAATAAAAAAAACCGTTGTCAAGGAAAATAAAAGTTTCATATTTTGTATGTTACAACTCAACCAGAAAAATAATTTTGTAGGATTATCGGTGCAGGCGTGCTCAGAGTGCGAATGCTGTAAAAATGGGCAGCTGTCTTGTGATTCAAATAAAATTTGTATAAGTGGATGTAAAGCTGGTTATTATGGCGAGAAATGCACAGAAAAGTGTCTTGAAAATTGTAGAAACTGTGTTAATGGTAATGAATGTACGGAGTGTCAACCTGGTTATTATACAAATAAATGTAATTTACTGTGTGGGAAAGGTTGTGTTAACAATACATGCTTAGTTTCATCAGGAGAATGTTATTGTAAATCGGCTAATTTTGTCAAAGGTAGATGTGATGTTTGTTTGGGAAATAAGTATGGTGATGAATGTAATAAAACATGTCCTAGTAACTGTGGCTCTTGTATAACAGAAACAGAATGTTCATGGTGTCAACACACGTTTACTACGGATCATTTTGTCAGTATAGATGTTCTGTTGGTTGTGTCAATGGCAGATGTAATAAAGGAAATGGACACTGTACTGGAGGATGCAAATCTAATTTTGTCGGAGATAAATGTGACATGTGCTCGTCTGGATTATACGGACCCTTTTGTGATTTGAATTGCAAAGAAAATTGTTCGGCATGTTTTTCGGAAACAAATTGTACAACATGTAAATCAGGCTTTTTTGGAGAAACATGTACAAATACCTGTCCGATTGGTTGTAAAGGAAATTGTTATTTTGCTGATGGACGCTGTCTTGAGTGTAAACCAGGTTTTTTCGGAGACTTTTGCAACATTGCATGCAACGATGAGAAGTACGGTGTTGATTGTTCTAAATTATGTCGTGATAAAGATGTGAATTGCCAAATGTGTATCGTAAATCAATTTGGTGACTATGTTTGTTGCACAAAAAATGTATCAGCAATGATAACGGACCGAGAAGGCTTTAGCGTGGGGACACTGATAGGCTCTATAATTGGATCATTTCTCGCTGGTGGTATTGTTACAGTGACAACTTTGTTTTCCTTCATTACATTAAGGCGAAGGTTTGTAACATACTTGATTTTTTTCGTCATATTTGTATTTAATTTTGAAGATGCCTGTTATTGTTATGCTATTATGATTTATTCATCTTCATAATAACTTAACAAGATAATAACTAAAACAAGATATAGTGTATGCTCTTTGCTTCCATTAATTCTAAATATTACCATTTTAATTATGTTTTACTATATATTTGTAGGTTAGGAAAAAATGAAGAAACAGAAAACAATTTAGTACCTGGTAAATATAATATCAGTGGTGTATTACAAATTCATTAAAACGGTCTTGTTTATCTAAATTAAAATAAAACATGTGACATGGTTTTCCACTCATTTTAAATATGAAACTTTTGTTTATTTCCATGCAATAGCATCGTTAAAGTCATTCTTACATATAGATAATTATATGTAATTATAAATTAATTTGATGCTATACCCTAATTCGGATGCTAAGAAATAACGTAAAAACGCCATTTAAAAATAAGTTGCGTGATAAGGATGACGTCATATGTCAACGAATAAGATATTCTTTATATTCCACACAGATGTCACACATGAAGTCGCCCCTCCTGTTGCATATGAAGATTTTAATTCACGTGTCGAGATATCATACAGTCAGATTACTACAAATCAGCAGATATCACCACCAGAAGCTGTTTATGTGAACACTAGATTTTAATTAACTTTGACAAGGATGTTTGTGACAAATTAATCCTTTAGTAGTTTAAATAATTTGCTTTACTATTGAATAATGTGGATGTTTTCCGCAAGTGAATTTGAAGAGAGTGTTTCTACACCATAAATAAAGATGAACACCAAATACGATTTGTATGCTGAAAGTGATATGATACAGTTCGCATGCACGTTTTTATATTGACAATTCAACTTTGAACATTTAAAGTTGGTTGCAATTAGAAAGCAGTGTTTACACTGATCGATCAAATCTGTATTTTGATATTATTTCATTTGGTTAACATTATAAGTATATGTTTTTGTTTTACAAAAAAACAATAATTACCTAAACTTAAAAAAAATAAATATAGTATTAACATAATGACACATAAAGGAATAAACGCTAGCGGTATCTTGATTCAAACGTTAATCAACATATGTAGCCTCAGGAAATACAGTGAGGCTAACACACCCAAGAGTGATAAGCTCTTTTGTAGGGTTATTATTTCAAGTTAACACGGAGTGATAGCCTCAGAGAATAAAGCTCACACAACCAACGATGATGGGTGTGTTAGAGGATTTTTATCCTAAGTCAAACAACGGCGATAGCCTGAGGGAAATTATTTAAGTTCACGTAGCCCACAGCAATTTGCCTTTTAGAGGGTTTTTATTACAATTAAACCAACGCAGATTGACTCGGGGAATAGAGAAAAGCTCAAACAACCAACGGTGATAGCCCCATTCGATGCCTGTTATCGCAATAAACCGTACGGAATAAAGTAAATCTTACACAAAGCATGATGATAGGCCTTCCACAGGATTCTTCATACAATGAAATCAACCGTGAAAATACATTGGGAATACCGAAAACATCACACAACTAACGGTTATAGGATAGAAGAGCGTTTATATCTTAATGACACCCTAAGTGATATAATAGCTTCAGGGAATAACATAAACTCACACAACCAACAGTGTTAGGCATTTTACATACTTTTTATCGTAATAAAATCCACGATGATAACCTCAGGGAAGAGAGTCATGCTTATACAGCCCACGGTGAACGGCATTTTAGATGATTGATATTGCAATTATACCCACGGCGATAGCCTGAGATGAAAGGAAAGCCTTCATAACTCACGGCGATAGGCTTTTTAAAGTTTCCTTATCTTAATGAAACTCACAGTGATATCCTCTTGTTATGTTTGTTTGTTTTTTGGTTTGTTTGATCTGGTTTTACGTCACACCGACACAGTATATGTCATATTGCGACGTTCCAGCCGTAATGGTGGAAGAAGACCTCGGGTGTCCCTCAGTGTAAAATTTTCGGCAAAAACGGGCTCCTGAATAGAACCATCGACTTTCCGCAAGCTAGCTGGATAGCGTGATAACATCCAAATAATCCAAAGTCTCTGTCGGGCTTTTAAAAACTCATGGAATACACTAAATTCCCACACAACCCAGTTAGCCTTACACTAGGTTCTTATCGCAATGAAATCCTAGATGAGAGCATCAGGGAACGCAGTTAAACTCATTCAAACCTACAGTCATAGGCCTTAAAGAGGGTTCGAATCCAATGAAACTACGGATATTGCCTCGTGGAATACAGTAATGCTCATACAACCTACTGTGATACGCCTTCAAAAAAGTTCCAATCGCAATTAAATACACAGTGATAGCCTCTTGGTGTTAAGTAAGGCTAAAAAAACTCACGGTCATAGCCATTTCTAGGGATTATTTCGCAATAAGATCCACGGTTATAGCCTCAGGGAATACAGCAAAGTTCACACTACTCACAGCTGTTTAGAGGCTTCTTATTTTAACTTTACCTATCGTTGAAGCTTCCGGGATTACAATAAATCTCACACAACCCACGGTGTTAGACCTTTTTACAGGGTTTCTATCTCAAGTTCACCTAATGTGACAGACCCGGAGAAAACAGTAAAGCGCACAAAATCCACGATGGTGAGCCTTTTAGAGGGTTCTTAACTCAAGTTCACCTACGTTGATAGCATCAGACATTACTTTAAAGCTCACACGACCAACGATGGTAAAGATTTTATAGGGTTATTTTTTCAAGCTCATCCACGGAGCCTAATCGAATCAGTTACTAGTACTTCACACAAACCACGATGATAGATCGTCTAGTTAGTCAAATTAGATAGTCTCAGGAAATACAGTAAAGGTCTCACAACTCATATAGATTTGCCTTAAGAGTTTTTTATCAGTTCCTTACGGCATGTACGGTAATGGCCTGAGGGAAAAAGACATTCCACACAACCCCGGTGAAAGGCCTTTATGAGAGTTCATTTCTCAAATTCATCCACGATGATAGCATCGGGGAACACAGTAAAGCTTACACAACACACAGTGATAGGCTTCATTGGTAATTCTTATGTCAAGTTCACCCACGGTGATAACTGAAGGAAATACAGTAAAACTCACACAATTCACAGTGTTACTGCTTTATGAGGCTACTTCTTTAGGTTTACCTATATGCTGATAGGGATTTTTATAGGGTTATTTTTTCAAATTCACCCTCGGTTATAGCTACAGGAAACACAGTACAACTTACACATACCACGATTACAGGTTTTACTGGTAATTCTTATCTGAAGATCATCCACGTGATAGCCTCAGAAAATACAGAAAATCTCACACAGCCCATGCTGAAAGGCTTTTTTTTTCCTCTCGACAAAACTTATCATAAGTTCACCCAATTTGATAGCATCGGGGGGCAACAATTAAGCTCACAAAACACACGGTAATATATAGGCTTTTAAACGGGTTCTTATCTTAAATTCGCCTACTATGATAACTTCAATTCTTCAATCATTACGTTATCTTTTAAAGACATCAAAACAGGTACTCGAAGTCAAAGTTGTATTGTATTTTGCTGTACAAACATAATATATATATATATATATATATATATATATATATATATATATATATATATAAATATATATTGCAAACACAGTTCATAAATATACTAAATGAAAGCACTGCATTGGATAAATAGTATACTAGTACATACGAGTAGCAAAGCATATGTTCAGTTTAAGTCCTTATAAGTATATCGAAAAATTAAAACCAAATCAAATAATTTTTTGTTGATAATCGTTCATTTCTTCAATTATATGCATCCCTAAGACATTTGCTTAAATAATAATAGTAACGTTTTTATACAAACAAAATATATATGGTTAAAATCAACAGCTATAATCAACAGCTTAAAATTGAAATTGAAATCATCAGGATAATGCGTGTAATAATTTGTATTTACATTTATAAGCACTTAATTACATTATTCAAACTGATGAATAGCGCTATTTATACTTTTTTCCTTCCAAACATTAAACAGCTTTATAAGATACAATTTAACACGCCTGCAATAAAGTGGTAATGATAATTCTATGCTGTAATCATGCATTTGTTAATAATTCATGTAGAAAAATAATAATAACAATATTTCTAATGCTTACTAAGAAATAAGTGTTAAAAAGTTCAAATGAAAATTGTGACAAACATTTTCCTATATTAGTGTTTGTATATTACCTTGTTTATCACTGATTTATGATTTGATTTCCAGATGGTGAAAATAAAACATGTATCGGCTGTAAAATGTTACTAGCAATGACTAAGATAACTTTCAAATCATGACATAGTATGCTCCCTAAAATCTTCACCTACGTTGAACGTTTTTGATATATTTTTTTTTATTTTATTATTCATAAAATTAACATTCTAACATACATTACATAAAAAAGTGTAAGTATATCACAGAATGTGTACTCATACAAAATATTTAAACTTTAAAGTACAACTTAACGTATGGAATTCGACTAACAGGTAGTTATTATATAGCAATAATGATCAATACTTTGAATTTGAAATTTGTATACAGCGTAATTTTGCTGAATATGTAGACTTTATTGTGATTAAAACACGTAAAGTAGTAATGATAGTTTATCATGTAAATACTACATAAATTGTCAATGATTAGTGACTGTCTAATTCACAAAAATCATAGTCATTGTTTACTGGCCTCATTTTCTGATCGCTTTTAGTATCAAATAATGTATTTTCATGTTTATCCCCATTGTGGCAATTAAATACAGCATAATCGTTGCTTGGACGAGGCATAGTTTTGTGTTTCCCTGCTTCTGCAGAGTCGTAAACATCATCTGGTTGTGCCAGGTTTGATTTGCCGAAACCTTTACTGTTGTCAGATCTTACGCTTAGTACGGCATAGTCATTATTACTATTATTTAAAGGTTGTTTGTTCTTTTTGTTGTCATGCGTTGTATCATATACTTCCTCGATGCATTCATTTTTGTTCCCACTCGACTTCGCTTTATTTACCACAGCATAATCATTGTTGCCACTTAACGGTTTGTTATATTTGTTATCGTGTGCATTATCACAAACCTCAAAACTCTTGTTTTTCTCATTGGCAGATGTTCCTATGTTAACCGCAGTATAGCCATTGTCAATAGCAGATATTTTTTGATCACCGTCATATTCTTTCCCGGCATCACCAACAGCTTTCTGTTTGGGTTTGAAAGGCTTGGCGTACATAACACCTGGAATAAACGATATTTAATGGAGCATTACGCATGTATATAACACAAAGATACAGGACAAGTGAGCAAATTATCAATATAAAAATGTTTCTTCAAACAGGAAATGCCGCTCCACAGTCTTTGTATTGTTTTCATCAGTAAAAACTGGAGTTCTGTACCTTGCCAGATGTTATGTCCCAAAGAATAATTATAAAATGTAAAACATAAAATGTCTAACAAACCTGGTTCGTCAGTTTGGTTCGGAATATTTTTCATATCAAGTACATAATCGTTTTCTTCACATTTTGTATTGGAAGATAAATTTTGTCTGAAAGTAAAAAGTAAAGTCTACTTAATATTTGAATATAAACATATCCTTTTTTACACTGAACGCGGAACTTTTGTCCCTTAAACTTGTCGTGATAATCTGCACCAGAATTTTATTTTCATATTTCAGATAAATATTGTTATCTTGACTCGCGTTACATTTTGCTTATATCTTACCGTTAGTCTTAATACGAAAAAAACATGTTCTTTGTCAAAATTCAAAACTTTCGATGAAAATTAATAAACGTAATAAAGATATATATAGACCTCAATTTCGAAAATAAATATACTTTAACCAATCCAAACGTAGTGAGTACCTTCGATTTCGTTTTATAAGACAAATTACTAGGATCAACAGCAAGACTATAACAACAACACCAGCACCGGCAGATCCTGCAAAAACCACAAGTGGTTTCTTTTCTTCCAAATCGGCACCTTTAATAGCTAAAAAATAAATAACAAACATTCAAATGGATTGCTTTCATATGAGGTTTGATCTGTAAAAATGAAAAAAAAATTGGTACAGTCATGCAAGGATTCTTTAAAAGTAATAGGACTGCTGCTTTATTGTTAACATCTTTATAAATTGACGCACACACTTTTACAAGAGACACATATAGAAACGTCTCCTCTTTTAACTGTGAACAAATCAAATGATGTTATTGGAAAAAAATAGTAACTTTTTACTGTGAAAACATGACATTACAGGTTGGAAGGATAAAATATATTTAATATCTACATTTACCCAGAACACATTCCAGTCCTTCATATCCGTCAACACAGCCATGAATGCATGCTGCTGTAACCTTATTGCAAGTTGCATTGACACATTGACTGCTGCATTTTTTATCACATTTTTCGCCATAGAATCCGTCTTTGCATCCATACAAACAATGTCCCGTTTCCCAGTCGCAGCTTTTATTGTTGCAAGCTTTATTACAATTGTTTTCACAATGTTCGCCGTAATTTGTCATTGATTTACATCCATGTAGACATTTCCCTGTATCCCGTGTACAAACTCGGCCATTGTCGGTATTATTGCAATTTGCGCTACAGATTTGTAAGCAATTATGTGAGAATGCATTATGATTGCATTTCAAGCATGTCCCGTTGGTTTTGTCACAAACTTCACAGTTTCTTGCGCACTCAGTGTTACACTTAACCCCCCATTTTCCTCGAACGCATCCTTTTGTACATAACCCTGCTTCATCGCATACCATGTCTGTACAGTTTCTTGAACAAACTGTACATATACTATAGTTATATCCAAAAGGTATAACCAGGTAATGGGTACTGTCACATTCTGTGCAGCTTTGATAACTACCTGATTCATTTGTGCTACATACTTGGCAATGTGGGTCTATTTCATGACACGATTTGGAACAATTAAGTCCATAAGTTCCATTTCTACATAAGTCACAATATTCTCCGACAAATCCCGGTTTACACTCAAAACATCGACCATCAGTACGTGAACAATTTCCATAACAACCAGATGGACAAGCATGTGTACATATTTCACCGTAAAAGCCGGTCTTACATTCGGTACAGTTTGTCGCCGAAACACAAGCAGAACAATTCTCCGTGCAATTTAAATCACAATGGTTAACATATATACCAGGTGAGCATGTGTCACATTTATCACCAATATAACCAGATTTACATCCGTTCATGCAATGCCCTGTTCCTTTATTACATGTTCCATCGACACAACCAACTGAACATCTATACTGACAATATGATCCGTAAAACACCGTGTTTATACACCATGAACATTTTGTGGCTGTACAAGTGCCACAGTTACTAGGACATGCTTCATTACATTCATCACCATACTTTAAACCTACACAAGTATCACATCTACCTTTGGTAAAGTATGACGATTTACAGGTACATTCACCTGATAAAAGCGAACATGTATTGTTTGCACAACCTTTTCCACATTGCAAATTACATTTGTCAGTGTAATAACCTGGTTTACATTCTGTACATTGATAACCATTGAAACAAGTTTTACAATTTTCTAGACACTCCTCTGTACATTTTGGGCCATGATAACCGTCGATACAACCATCACGACAATTCTTGTTTGATACACAAGTAAAGCTTCCTTTACAACATGCACATTCTGCACATGCCTGTATCGATAATCCTAGAAAATAAATATAAAATTAAGATCAACATGTTTCAATATGCTTGTTATTGATAACAACATTATTTATAAAGCTATTCATCTTATCTTATTAAAGCTGTGTCACCTTTTACATAATATAATGCTCTGGACAAGAATTAATGTTTCCTTCATCAAAACAGACTTAACGAAAGAGCATGCCTACAGAGTCAGTTTGGCTTTAACCGGAGATAAAAAAGGTGATATATTTTTGCATTATATGAATTATTTTGAAAACATAAACCAATTTCGCCTTAATTTTTATGCATAATTGACAACGTTTCTTACGTGTGCGTCTTATCTGTGTCCATCTTTAAAAGGGAAACCACTCGGGTATAATAGCAAAGAAGCACCATAAAATTTGAATTTTCTAACGTAGTTCAACTAGGGCAATTAAAATAGTAAGATATGCAAAAGATATCTAAGAAAAATGTTCTGAATTAATTGAAAATGCGTTTTGTGCTATTATGGCCTTATAAAAGTGAAATCCGTTGCAATGCATTTCAATTTTGAATCAGTTGTCATGTCTACAATCATTCATAACAATTTATCAATCTACAGAAGACGCATAATTCACTACATTGTATATATACGTTTAAAATATAACTTGTTGTCTGTATTGTATGAAAATATATAATACAAAGATCTTTAATTACATGAACTGTTAAACTTATTAAAAGCTACTTACCGAACTGACTAACTAATACTAAAATAAGAAGCACAGATGTTGTCAAGCCCATCATTGTATGAAACCGGTAACCTGAAATATAGATTTTTTTATATTGGTTTAAAATAAAAGGTAATTGTACAGGATACAGATATATATGAAGTTTACTTATGAATTTGTTTAAAAGTAAATTTATTCAATAACAGTAAAATCATCAACTTCTTCAAAATGCCAATGGAAACTTAAATGAGTAAATACGAGCAACGTAAGAAAAGATCGTGACAACATTTTGGTCACTCACATATCAAGTGCGAATATGGTGCATAAACTGGAAAAATATAAACATTGATTTAAAGAGGAAAATCTGTAACAAGCATGCAGATCTAATATGCCTCTCTTTATTATCACATCGTTGATGTTATCACATCGTTGATGTATTCAATTATCTAGTTGTATATCTAATATCCGTTGCTAAACAATTTTATGAATAGTTTAAATTAATGATATCACGATGTGTAATTATGCACCAATTTTATGGTACATTGTGTAAATCGGCTTGCAGCTGTATTATAACAAAAATACTCCTGTAATTATATCTCTATAAAATATTTAAACACCTGTAAACTTTTTATCTTAAAATAAGTCAGGGACAAAACATTACTTGCATCAAATCAAATCCAAGCACAGGTTAAGATTGTTAAATTGTTAAATTTTGAAAAGGGAGGTCATCCGAGAAAGAATCAATCAGAACAAATATATAGTTGACAAATGCAGGCTTGGTTTTGTCAATCGAAAAATTGAAATGTACAACTAAACACTTAAATATCCAACAATGCATACTTGCAAACGAGAGATATGTGATAGCTGTGTCGGAAGTTTTAAATGTTTATCATACAAAATCATCTTTACTAAAGAAAGGAGGACTCACTGAAAATATTGCTCAAGCAGTTATTGAATATACGTATAAAACAACAGAAAATTAGTAATATTTTCATATGAAAGATAGCCTAATTAGCTTAAAATGCTTTAAAAAAAGACTTGAAAACTTATTAACTAGATATAGGAGAACAAAACTGAAAATATTGCTCAAGCAGAAAATGAGTATTAAATATAAAAAAGAGTAAATTGGAAATAATATTTACTGAATCGAAATAGCTTGATTCGCTTTAATGATTAAAAAAGGATTGAAATAGCCAAAGAACGTCTCAATATTAAGGAGTAAGTAAAATGACCCCCTTATATATTCTATATGCCTGTTTAAATTACTACATAGTTTGTAATGGGTTTTGTCAAGTTAATGATATACTAGTAGTTCATATTGATATTTTGTCTACTTTGCCTACTATACTGTTAAAAATACGCATTTTCAACTTTAGACTTTTTTAAGACCTTACTTTTTATTCATAAGAAATAAAATTTTTTCTTCTTATCATTGGAATTCTAGTTTGAAAAGCAGACGTTTCCTTGGAGTAAACCGCTTTTATTTATTGGAACCAACTATCATCGAAGAAGCTATGCTTATTTGTTATCTTAGGGTGTATAATAAGAGATTAAACTCTTTAAGATCTATTTTATATATCATATAACCCTTCAATTCTTTATAGAAACAGAGTTTTTTAAGGGGGGTCAGTATACTCTTCCGAACAATATTATTTTATACGCACTCTATAAACATATCGTGTTTATTTGATCAAAATACAAACAAAGGGCACAACCATCTATTTTAAATACTTTAAATGACCCACATTCAACACGTGTTCAATATAATGTCAAAAAGTTGAAAAAGCAAATTTCATAAAATATGATAAAAGATTGCTAACTAATACTTTAGCATGAATTATAAATATTTTAGAAAATTATGTATTATTAGTATTATCTAACATAAATCTTAAATATAAACACTTTAACATAAAATACCTCTTTAATTATTGGATATCCAAGTCCCCTCCACTTCTAAATTGTATCTGTAGTAAACTACCACTGTAATGAATAGTTTGAAAGGCAAAAAATACTTCCTTGTTAATTCAAGCACGGAGCGTAATTTCAAATTTCATATTTTACCATATTGTACCACTGTCAATTCATAATTACACTAACAAACAAAATCAGATAACGTTACAGCAACACGAAGTTAGCGGTGCGGAAAAAGCCAATAAGTAGGGGTGCGAAAAAAGCAATAAGGAAGAAGAAATTGAAAAGATAAAGGCCTTCACGAAATTATCATTTTAAATTTGATATCTTCCAATCTTCCCCTCGCAAAATCATCCAAAGTCAAAATACAAGGTTCACATTAGCATATTCATATAATGTCCTTATTTTCTCTGTATTTAATTATTATGTAGCATCAAGATAAAATACCAGTATGTGCATTATTTCACGCATTGACGAACACCTACGTATATAAACACTGTTCTTTTTAAGCTGACGAGATGTTTACTTCCCGTTCGGTTAACTTAATTCGTGTAGCGTTGAAGTGAAAAGCAGGAGACCCGGGTTCGATTCCCAAACGATGCATTATCTTTGGTTGTGATTGACGAAGTCTTCTTTACGTTATTTTGCTCTGTACCTGTCACGGGTTCACTCGTCGGTGGAGCTTTTAATGTCCAAACTGATAAGATTGTCAGTGAAAACAATATTTCATTTATAATTGATGAACATGCATGGGTCCTTTGGAAGGGATTGGCTGTGGAATAACTTACACACCTCCTCTATTGTTTGTGACAGGTCTATATTTTTCGGATAGACCTGTTTAAACAAAAGAAAGCCCGTTATGAGGTCTTTCTTTTGCACGTGCACAGGTATGTTCCAGTCAGACAGACCGGTCATGAAATACACGTGAAAAAATAGACCTGCCAATGCGCAGACAAAGAAAACACGAAATGCAATCAAAAATTAAAAATTGAAATAAAATATCAATGATTGTCATAATGTTCCTGTCTTACAAAGTCGTGATACATTTTTTAAACAAGATAATGTTTATTGAATGCACTAAGCAGTTATTTTCAGGTGAGGGCCCCCGATAATGTTGTTATAACTTTTGGCCCAACCCTTTTGTATTTTTACATTAATGTATTTAAGTATAATTGTGAAAATTTATGTATGTATATATATACAATAAAATATGTTTAAACTAAACAATTATTCCAGCATCCCTATATCAAATCTTTGAATAAAAATAATGGATAGCATATCAAAGTTAATAAAGGGCCGAAATGTCTTGAAGGTATCTTAACAAATGCGAATGCGAGTACTTAATAAGTCAATGTTTATATTTGTTTTTCAATTTGGTTTTACGTCACACGGACACACTATATGTCATATGGCGACGTTCCAGCTTTACTGGCGGAGGAAGACCTCAGGTGCCCTTCCGTACATTATTTTAGGCACGAACGGGCACCTGAGTAAAACAACCGACGTTCCGTAAGCTAGCTGGATAACTTCCTTACATGAAAGAATCTAAAGTCCCTTTCGGGATTCTAACCGACAGCGGTGAGGGGCAAGTGGTTTAAAGTCAACGAACTTAACAACTCGGCCACGGACACCCCTTAAAGCCATTGTAAACAATCGTTTGCAATTTATCGATTTTATTCTTGTCAATTAATTTACGATTTCATTTTTTTACATTTATGACTCTCTCCATATTATCAAGATATTTCTTAAAGATCCTGTAACACAATTTTTATTATGGTTTTAAATCATAAATATGATGCTCAAATTAAGATTTATCAATATTGTAGGCATTATTTATAAAGACATTACCGAATTTAACATTTCATATAAATAAGGGAGGTAATAAAAAATCTATTTTTTATAAGTCAAATTTTACATTTATTTTAATGATAACATAAAATATGCATAATTATTTTTAGTACATATTTTATATATTCTTTGCTGTTTTAAAATTATTTTATTTGCATAACTATGTACATATACATGTATATAATTTCACTTAGTGTGGTTTACAACTTTGATCACACCTTTCAGTATCTTTAAGCAAAACTTACATTTCCAGCATATCAACTGAATACTTTGTGTTCTAGTAATTTCATTTATCTTGATGTTAATTTTAATCTTTAATTATGATTTTAAATAGAGCAATACATTGCATTATCTTTAGCACTGATTCCTGTAGCAAAGGTACCCTTACAGGTTCTATATTGCGGGCATTTCAAGTTGGTGGTATTGTTGCAGTTGCAGCTTTGTTTGCCTTTATCAAATGGAGGCGGGTGTTTGTAGTATTCAAGTAAATCGTCTCTTTATGTAAATGTTTGACTTGATGGATTCTGTTGCATTTCTGATTAAAATTTTGAAAAAACCGGTACATTTCTGATATTTGTAGTAATAAACAATATTACCATTTTCAGTATTGTTTACGAATGATTTTTTCTTTTATTATTTCTAGGTTTGGAAGTAAACAAACAGAAAACACTACAGCTTCTGGTAAATATCATTCCAATAGAAGTACAAAAAGACTTATCGTTGCCACATTGTTTGCTATATATTCATATTCAAATAAAAACAGAATCCCAGGAAGATAATTGAGACATAATTTTCTATTGTTATATATATACAATTAAGAACTATTCCATGAGATAGCATCATTAACGTCGTGCTTCTATATAAGTTAGTCAAATGTAATATTAGTTTAATTGCTACTGTACATTCGGTTGGGTACATAGAAATAATGCCATTCATGTGTCTTTCATGAATTTATTGCGTGCTTATGACGACGTAATATGACTAATAAAACTCAGAATTCTTTATATTTAATACAGATATCACACGTGAATACGGCTCTCCTGTTGCATATGGAGAATTTAATTCGCGTACAGTCAGATTACTACAAACCAGCAGATACCACCACCAGAAGCTATTTATGTTAACACTAGATTATAATTAACTTCTAATATTGACAATGATGTTTGTGACAAAAGAAGATGTTTTAATGTTTGACGTATCTAGTTTACCATTGAACAATAGAGATGCCTTTTTTCGTAAAAAACTTGCGGCATTTATGTCCTTAAGCAACTGATGGGGTGTGATTAAAAAAATCATTCTTAAATATATACTACTCAAAATTGTCTAAGGATCACTTTCTTTTTCTACAGTGGGTTACTTTTGTGTATTTGTAATAAATGTGAAAATTGATTAAAGGGAATTAAATATAGTTAGTAAGTAATTGATTTTTATGAAAATAGTCAGTGGAAGTGTTCTTTGACGTGTACCTGTTGCGGAAAGAGTATGCTGGACGAAAATCATCAACATTTTGGAGATCTCATAGTGCAATGAAAACAAATCTTGCAAATCAGGAAAGGATTGGCGTAGGGTGTTTAATACCGAGTACGGTGTCCGCGGGCATTAGTAACGACTTGGCATCGCCGCCGCATGCTGCTGATGAGCCTGCGCACCTTGTGATGAGGAATCTGGGCCCATTTCTCTATGATTGCATGTCTTAGCTTCTGAATTGTTGTTGGTTTGACGTGGTGTGAAGAAATGGCTTTCTGCAGCATATCCGAAGCATGCTCAATTGGATTTATATCCGGGGACCGCGCTGGCCAATCCATGCGGACTATAGTTGCCTCTTCAAGATATCGGTTTGTGATGTGGGCTCTGTGTGCACGGGCGTTGTCATCCATAAAATAAAATGAGCACCGATTGCGCCAGCGTTCGTGCGTACATGGACGTCTAAGATTACATTGACGTACCTTACTGTCGTCAGTGTACCGTTTTCAATGATGTGTAGGTCCGTTTTCCCCTGAGCTCTTATTCCCGCCCACACCATGACTAGACGCCTGACAAAACGGTCGTGTTTTGCAACGCATGCTGGAGCTTAGCGTTCATTTGGTCGTCTTCAAACCCTAGCCCGTCTCTCCGTGAAGTCCACACAAAACCTTGACTCATCAGTAGAGAGGGCCGGAATCCAATCATTAACTGTCCATGTGACATGAGTCTGCGCCCATTTGAAAACGCTCTTGAATATGGCGTTGTGTCAAAGGAGTGCGAATTGCTGGCCTCCGTTATCTCACCCAGCACCAATGAACCTGTTTCTAACATTTTACGTGCTTACACGTAAACCAGTTGCATTTTTGAAGTCGTATTGTAAGGTCGTACCGTTTGAGAACCGTTGGCGCCTGGCCTGAAGGACAATACATCGGTCATGGGCTTGAGTCGTTAAACGATTCCGACCTCCGGCGTGGCCCTGCAAGACATTTCCAGTCATTTGGAATCGGTTCTACATCCTGGAGACAACGCTCAGGGATACCCCAAGAACATGGGCAACGTGCCTTTGTGAACGGCCAGCCTCCAACATTCCAATACCCCTATTCATCTTATCTTCACTTACACGACGTCTAACCTCTCAATTTGCCATAGTTTGTTAATTTCGAAGACAGTTTACGATTAAAACGTATTGCTGCTTGTACACGTTTAAGTGAAGCACATGGCCATTAAACACCAAATTCCCATTGATATGCTTTTCCACGTGCTTAACGTGCAAGGTGTAAATGTCAAATCGATAACTTAAGTACACGATTATGAGGTCTACATACAGGTGTATCGTTAGCAGAAATATTATTTTAATATGATAATAGGACTGAAATATGCAATTCTTAAGCGAATGTTGAGTTTTATATGTACATTTGTATATTGTATATTAAATTATTAACAACATTACTAATTTATTCTCACAAGAATTTATACAAAATGACACATTATTGGACAAACGCAAACATGTTCATTAAAATGTTATATGCGTATAACCTCGAAAATAATTTAATATAATTTAATAAAAGACATATTTTTATTAACAAACCGAAACTTAAATTAAACATAATTTCTTGATGATCATTATTAAGTTTCTTTTGATATTGTCTTTTTGTTACTTTGAGCATATCAGTCTTATTGTGTGTACCTAAATAATTGTATAAAACATTGCATTACTGATTTGCTGTGTTTTTCGCAATTTGCATATTTAAAAATAATTTTATTTCACTATATAAAGTATAGATCTCCATCATTGATTTATTCCTGGATGTTTCGAATTATTCACAATTTATATATTAAGTATTGGTCCTGTTACAAAAAATGTACGTTTTATAATCAATATATATATACATCATTTTCATCAACGCATATAAGTAAGCAATATTTAGATTAATGTAGCCTCAGAACATTTTGATTCGTGTGTCGGTAAAGTGATCGTACTTCATACTGCATTTGTCAATGGTTATTCGCTTTCAAAGTCATAGACATTGTTTACTGGCCGCATTTTCTTTTCTTCAATTTTTGTGTCGTTTAATGTACTTGTTTTGACAGCTTCATGTTTATCACCATTGTTGCGCTTAAATACATCATAATCATCGCTTTGACGAAGCATAGTTTTGTGTTTCCCTCCTTCAGTAGTGTCATATAAATCATGTCCTTCAGCGTCTACTGGTCCCTTTGTTTTCCCAACTCCTACAGCGTTGTCAGATATTACGCTGAGAACAGCGTAATCATTATTACTATTTAAATATTTTTTGTTTGTTTTGTTTTCATGTGTTGTATCATACATTTCGTCGATGCAATCGTGTTTCTTACCAGCCGACTTACCTTTGTTAACCACAGCATAATCATTGTTGCATTTGTTATCGAGTTCAATATCAGATACTTCAAAACTCTTATTGGCAGATGCTCCTATGTTAACCAAAGTATACCCTTTGTCAATGTCAGATATTGTTTTATCATCGCCAAATGCAGTGTCATATTCCTTTCCCGCACCATCACCAGATTGCTGTTCTCTTTTGTGAAGCTCGGCGTAAGTAGCATCTGAAATAAACGAACCTAGAAAATATAACAATTACAGCTGTAAAATATGTGACAGATTCGCTGTCATAAATCGTTTCACAAAACAAGTAATGATGCATTCATTTAATCTGTCTTATTTTCAGATTTACTTATATTTTGAGTCATAGAGCAGTTCGCCAGTCCTTCCGTTTCACCTTCTTTTCCGAATTAATTTTATGTTGCGAATGAGATTTAATCAGTAAATGTATATAAAGCGTTATGTCAGGGCTATTCATCTAAAAAGCATGGTATTGCCATTTCAGTTCCCAGACACACTAGTTCAGTTTCCTAACGGTTAAACTATATTTGATTTCCGACCCCGACCGTTGGCCACTGTGTATCTAATTGAAAGATGAGTCGTCATGCAGTTCTTTTACTGTTGCAAAACCTAAAGGAAAATTATTTATACATGTAAATATATAGTCTCTTGGAACTACGTTAATAATAAAAGAATTTGTTAGATATTAACGTTAACATACCAAATTCGTCTGTCTTACACTCTTTAGAAATATCTTGCATGCCCTGTACATAATCATTTTCCTCACTTTGTCTCGATGTCATCTGTTGTCTGTAATATAATAAAATGTTATGAATAAGTAAAAACGAATATGTTTTAATCTAATACTGGTTTCGATTACGTTTAAGATCCTGAAAAAATGTTTTGACAGGAAAATTAATCATAAACAACTTAATGTGCGATAAAACACTTACTTATCGAATAATAAAGTTAAATCGAGTAGTGAAATAAATAAAAGTGTACCTTTTATTACGTTTTACAAAACAAATTACTATAATCACAAGCAAGATGATTACAGCAACACCAGCAACAGCAGATGGTGTGATTATCACGAATAATTTGTTTTCTGCCGATGTTATGATAGCTAAAAGGAAATAATAAACATTCAGACACATTTGACTGTTTAATTATGATAAATTATAGCACACAATCATGTTTAAAAAAAGAGAGAACATTAATCCCTTAAGTAATTGCTTCGGAATCATGGTAAACTTTCTTCAAGTATTAAAATTGGGATTTTTAAAACTTATCATATAAACAAAATGAGAACATATAAAACATGATTATAATGTATTCTGTATCCTGAAAGTATATTTCTGTGTAGCTATGAATTTGTCAAATATCGAGTATAAGGATCTGAATTAAAATGATATTTACATGATTTGTTGCACAGTTTTCCGAAAAATCCCTGTTTACAAGCTAAGCATCGACCATCAGTTAATGAACATGTTCCGTTACAGCCAGATGGGCACATATGTTTACAAGTAAATCCATAAAATCCACTGTTACACTGTGTACAGTTTGACTTAGAGGTACAAACAGAACAATTTACTGGGCAATTGAAATCGCAATACTGTCCGTATAATCCAGGTGAGCAATTATCGCATTTATCTCCGATATACTTTGGCTCGCATCCGCGGATACAATATCCATTTTCTTTCTTGCATGTACCATTCAGGCAACCGTATGAACATCTGTATTGACAATATTCTCCGTAATATAAGTACTGTTTACAAACTGAACAGTGTTTGTCTGATGTGCAGGATACACAGTTTCTTGGACAAGTGTTGTTACAATCATCACCATACATAGTTCCTAAACAAACATGGCATTTGCCATGTTTAAAATTACTCGATGTACAAGTACACTCCCCTGATGATAATGAACAAGTATTGTCTAGACACCCCTTTCCACATTGTAGAGTACATTTGTTAGCGTAATAACCACGTTTACATTCCTTGCAGCCAATATCATTAACACAAGTTTGACAATTTTCCAGGCAGGGCTCGGTACATTTCGCACCGAAATAGCCAGCTATACATCCTTCTGTACAATTCTGTTCTGAATCACAAGCACTTGCTCCACCCTTACAACATGTACATTCTTGACATGCCTGCTTTGATAATTCTAGAAAATCAATTTTGATGATTTTATTCTAAAACATAATTTGTCATAATTGTTCAAAAATAGCTTAAGATATATAGAAAGGGTCAAGTGTTTTTTATCATGACATGAATTATGCACACAATTGTGAACTTTGCACAAACAGATATTGTTAATAACGTCAATATATATTGTATCACGATGATATTCATTTTACAAAAAGAACTACTAGTAATACTGGTTGGAGAGATAATTTCGACACATAGATAACCCCCACACTTGGTTTTATCTTTTTGTCAACAAACAAGCACATGGCCACCTAGTAATAAAGGAGAAGGACGGATTATGATGAGATTTTTAAATGTTTTTAACTTTAAAATGTGTTTATGTTGACCACAACCTTTTGTCACAAAAACTGCCACAAAACGTTCTATTTACTTCACTTCAAGACGGTACTTAGAATTGTCTTGAAAACAGGCTACTGACTTTGGAAAATGTCTTTAAATGTTAAATTATCAATAAGGCAAAGATAAAGCATATAAAATGTAAAACAGTTTTTACTTTCAAATTAAAGTGTCGACTTTATCTACTGTCCAGTGTTAACAAGACCATGTTTATGTATCCTTATTCAGGACCTTAAGGAAGTACCAGTTTCCATTTCATTAAAGAAAAAAAAATTGCATATTATGATTATAAATGTTTGAACCGAACTTTGTTTAGGAGGTTAAAAAATTAAATTATACACAAAAATAAAAAAGTTATTGAAAACGACTAGTGATTTTCCGTCGGAGTTATCTCTCCAACCAGTATATATAACATTTAAATGCTATTGATTTTTTATCGTACTTGAAAAGAATAATTATTTGCTTTCATTTTCTAAACATTCATAATTCCCTGAATTTGAAATATGTTTATAAGTATATATGTATGTACTAATTAATACAATTTATAACTACTTGTTGATACTTGATTCTTTGTTTATTAATGCTTTTTCTTTACAATAAAATAATTGTAATTCTAATGTGACTTACCAAACTGCCAGACTAATATAAGAATTACTGCAATTGATATCCCCATGATTGTGTCATGCATGTACTCTAAAATAAAATGTACGACTTTCGCTCAGTTAATAAAAATGTGAAGATATATAACACATGGTTAACTTCTTCATAGGAAAACATAGGTAAATCGAGACATTTTACAATTATCGTGATACTAATTGTAACGATTAAAATTTGATAAAATAAAAAAGAATTTTGAACATTATCAACAGAAAACAAAAAGTTGATATAACGAGTTACTGTTGAATAAACAGAACATAATTTGAGTACATTCGTATTAATTATGTAATGACATTTAAAGATTAATTTTCAGTTAATCATATCAATTTATCTTTCAAAACATGAAGACGGATTTCAAATGACTGCCCACGTCGTCAATGTGCAAGTAGTAAAGGTTGCAAAATACAAAGTATACAAAATATTTAACTTTTATAAATTATCTTCATCAGTACCCAGAATGGAAACGTAAACTACAACAAATTAATCAAACGTTAACGCCTGAAAAAATAAGCAATTTCGATATCATAGAAAAAACACGTTTAATATCAGTAAAAATTTAACACAGATTCAAAAGCAAATGAGTCTGTGTACAAATCAAAAATAAAATGAGAAGATTGATTTCCACAAAAAGAATTTCACTGGCAAAATATTTACGGAAGAACTTTCAATATATATATTTATATATAGGAACATTACAACAAACAAGTACCTACTTCAATGTTTATCAACCGAATCTAGTCTCTGTGAATTTTGCTGTATTTATATTGAAAGTAAAGAGGATCTATTTTGGAACTGCCAAACGTTACGAATATTTTGAAGAGGGGGTGGAACTATATACGCTTTCTTTCGTTCTAATCCCTTTCAATTTGACGTAACAATTATATAATGTAATTTATGTAAAATATTGAAATAAATATGTTTAAACTAAATATTTTGGAATAATCTTATATTCAAATGGCTATATGAAATAGCAACACATGTAAAGTAGTGTGACAATTTTAGATCTTGCTGTCTTGCTAAAGAAAAGAAAACATCATATATTTTCCTCATTTCAAAATATTACATTTATACCAGTAAATTAATGAAAAAACTCCAGACATTAGTATCTTCAAAAGGAAATCTTTAAACAGATTAAAAATGAAGTCTTTTTGCATTACAAAATGATACATTAGAAGACTTTGAAAATTGCTGGATAATCTAACTGAATTAATTGCTATCTAAAACAGTACATTCAGAGCGAAATTCTACCAAATCATTTTTGTCACGCATTTTGTCAGGCAACATATTTTGCCCGTAGTTATATAAATGAATGCACCGCTTATTTTTTTTAAAATTCTATATCTTCTAAAATACCTGACTTAAACTTCATAAATATATTAAGTTTTTAATTATCGACGTATCAATGTAAATGCTATAATTATCATATTTATATTCTTTTCATATTTGTATTCTTTTATTTAAAAAATAAGCTTTAAATGCGGTTAAAAACATCATTTCAAAACATGAATACGGATTTCCATTGACTGCCCTCGTTGTCCCATTCAGATCCCATACACGTTTCTCTATGTGAGTTATTTTAAATATGTTTTGTCTTTGTCATTTTTCAGTTGGATGTCGGATGTCAAAAACAATTTGAAAAAAATAAAGGCTTTTAGTAAAATAGAGAAAATAAGAATCCCTAAGACAACAAAAATGAAAATGTTGCAGGCTCGGTTTGATTGAGCCTGTTCATGGACGGTACTGACAAGTGCAAACTACCGTCCATGCCCCCTAGCGCCGGCTTGAGCGGAATTCAACATTTAACATGAACTGGTATAATTTTGATTTTTGAAACAACCGCAGTTGTGTTCATATGGCAGTTATCATGGAACTTTCAATGTGTCACGTAAGTGCCATTCCATGAAAAGCGGCTTAAGTTCCCGGTGTAAAATATGAGTGTACCCAAAACGAGAAAAAATGGGCGGAAAAAATGAAATGGAATTTTGAAAGGGGATCAGAGGTTATGAAGTCTGCATATCACAGAAAAGACGTCAAAAGACAAAGTTAAAAAGCAGGCAACATATTTTGCCCGTAATTATATTAATGAATGCACCGCTTAATTTTTTAAAATATCCTATATCTTCTAAAATACCTGACTTTAACTTCATAAATACATTTAACTTCTAATTATCTAGGTATCAATGTAAATGCTATAATTATCATGTTTATATTCTTTTCATATTTGTATTCTTTTATTTAAAAAATAAGCTTTAAATGTGGTTAAAAACCTCATTTCAAAACATATATACGGATTTCCATTGACTGCTCTCGTTGTCGATGCACACGTAGTAAAGCGAACATGAATTCAGGGACCTGATGGTTTATCTCAAAATTTTATGAGTAATTAAAATGATACAGCTTGGTGTAATTTATAACTCTTTTAATATGCTTTTAATATCATTTTATATTATGCTTCAAAACTTCCGGCTTTATCATAACAAAATATTTCGAAAGAAAGGCATTTTTGGTATTCAATCTCTATTGATTTTATTAGCGTATCTATTTTATATGTTTAAAACAGGTTTCATATTAGAAATCTTGAATAGGGCCCAAACAAAAAGGGGCCGTACAAAGTAAATAGATGTATAGATGTTGCCAGTTGCATACCTGTTTTAATGATTCTTATCAAGAGAAATAATGTTGTATGCAATCTAAACACGTAAAATACATGTAGCAAACCTGTGATGTTTAATAGCGGTGTTCGTCATTCATAAAAAGCTTTACTTAAGATAGCACGACGTTTTGAAAACATCGCTGAGGCAGAAAATGAATATACGGGATACATTTTAAAGTTCAAAAGTAATAAAAGTACCATATTAAAATAGCCCGATTCGCTTTAATAATTTAAAGAAGAATTGAAAAAACAAAGGAACGACTCCGTACAGAAGCTATATACTAATGTTTTATCCACAAATTAGAACATAGGGCACTACTTTTCTATTAAACTGATATCAGTTTACCGCGACTAACATCTTTTTTAAGAGTCTTAAGACAGTTATATACTTGTAAAACTTATAAAATACTACAATGAACTTCGAACACATTAAAGAATACATGACCAAAACGTCATTGAATTAAATGCGATGCCAAAAAGTTTAATAAAGAGCAAATTTAAAAAAGGCATATTCGAAATTTTAAATATATACAACAACTTGACTTCTTTAAAATTTTAATGTAAAATTTATAATCGAAACATTGACACTATTAAAATTGTAAAAGTCAAATACCTCTATAATGAAAACTCGATATCCAAGTGATCTTCCTTTACCAACTTCGTAATTGTATCTGAAGTAAACTTCCACTCAGATGAATGGTTTTGAAAAGCACAAAACATACTTTCTCGTTGTTATTCATTCAAAACAGAGCGTATCTTTATATTTAATCAAATAATATACAAATACATATCGAGCGTATGTTGGGACAATTTTGCGATCGAATTAGTCAGTCTGTACGTACTACGGCCTGTAAACCTTGTTTATATGATAACATAAGAACATACGACATAGTATCTCGTGGCCACGACATAGTATCTCGTGGCCACGAGATAAATAAAAACACACACATGTCACCTTTGTTCCACCGTAGAATGGTGACTACAAAGCGTAGCATTATTTACGAAACTGATTTAAATTAGACTGAGTCGTCATGCATTTGTTAGTAATGATGTTATTTATTAGAAGATTAGATGCATTTATTTGTAGAATGATGCAGGACTATAAGAATGTATCCAATAATACTGTAAAGAGACCTGATTCGTCTTCGTCATGTTGTTTCTTGCATGGCCTGTGCATAATCATTTTCTTCACATTTTCTGGTAGCTGATAACTTTCTTCTGAAATATAAAATGAGATGTAATTTGAAAATCAATATGTTTTAATGCTTGAGCGGTGCCTACATCAATGTCTTAAAATACATTTAATTGCTAATAACAGCAAACTCAGCTGGTATTTCTTTCAAAAACTGTTTTGTTTCAATTAATTGACTTTCAATTTAAAAGCATTAAAAAAACTTTAAAAAACTTCAAAACGGACAGTGAACATTAAAAAAGAACTCATGATTAATGTTATGGAATTAAACATATCTTTCAAAAACTTAACTTAAATCAAGTAAAATATACAACGTACCTTCTTTGTCGTTTTACAAGGCAAATTACTAGAATCACCAGTAGGATGATGACAGCAACACCAGCACCAGAAGATGCTACAATAATTACTTGTAATCTGTTTTCTTCCGATCCTTCGATAGCTAAAACGAACGAAACATTCATGTCACTTCTAATTTAAAATATAAATAATTTTTAATTTAAGTACACTAACTCAAAAGTATTGTGATATAAATCAGTCTATATCTTAAATATATTTACAAGTTATTCTATGCATGACACGCATGCTTTTACTTTTTTTAAAATACATCTTTTAACGTTTAAAAATGAACAAAGTTAATGTAAACTTATATACTAGTAATGCATTTTCAGCTTAATTATTGTTTTTCCCTAGGTTTGTAGACAAAATGTATTAATACGAATATTTACCTAAAACACATGTCGATCCTTCATATCCGTCAATACAGTCATGGCAATTGTTGTCTTTATTATGACACGATATGGAACAATAAACACCATATGTTTTGTTCTTGCATGTATTGTAACACAATTC
Source organism: Ruditapes philippinarum (assembly GCF_026571515.1). NCBI lineage: Eukaryota > Metazoa > Mollusca > Bivalvia > Venerida > Veneridae > Ruditapes > Ruditapes philippinarum. Next base: position 67,928 of record NW_026864588.1, read on the forward strand.
TTCAACAAATCCAGGTTTGCATCCAAAGCATAGACCATTTAGAGAACAATTTCTATCACAACCAGATGGACAGGAATGTGAACATGTTTTGCCGTAAAAACCGGATTTACATTCTGTACAGTTTGTTTCCGAGATACAGGAAGAACATTTTTCTGTGCAATTTAAATCACAATAAAACCCGTATAATCCTTGTGAATATGTATCACATTTGACCCCAGTAAAACCAGATTTGCAGCCCCAAACACAATTACCGGTTCTTTATTACACTTTCCATCCACACAACCAATCGAACACCTATTCTGACAATATTTTCCGAAGATTTACAAGTACATTCCCCTGATGTTTGTGAACATAGACTTTCTACACATCCTTTCCACATGATAATTTACATGTGTTGGTATAGTAACCACGTTTACATTCTGTACATTCATTACCATTTGCACATGTTTAACAATTTGCCAAACACTCGTCAGTGCAATTATCACCAAAATAGCCGCCTATACATCCGTCTTTACAAGTTGTATTTGTTTCACAATCGTATGCTCCATACTTACAGCATGCACATTCCCGACATAACTGTTTTGATAATCCTGACAAAAAAGGTTTCAAAGTCATGAGATTTAGTTGTTCTCATAAATGTTTTAGATACATTTTATAAGGAGCTATTCATTGAAGATTTAGTGTGCACCAATACATCATGAATTGTTCGTAAAAGTTCATAAAGCATACAAAATAAGGCGTCTGAACCAACAAAGTGTCATTTTTATTTCGAACGGAATCAAAAATTGTTAAGGATGCAAAAGATACAAAAATGACATTGAATCTAAAAAAATTAATCAAAATCGTTTACATACGTTCTGCATCATTTTTATAACTTAGATTTATAATCACGTCAACAGCTTTGTATAAAACGTTAAAAAATTGGTTGCATTATCTGAAAGTCATATTAGCTGGAATGTATATAATCATAATAAAAACTCCTACAAAAGACGGTCATTTTGCCTTAAATTTTCCCAGATGGAAATATATTTTTAGTTTGTCAATATATAAGAAAAAATGCAGATTTTGATTTCATTTTTATTTGTTTGGTTCGTCAGACCAAACAAATAATGGTAGCGAAATTTCAGACTCTGATGCTGTTAATTAAATGCCGAAAGTAGTCCGCTTTTTTGAAGCGGTTACTTCTCTTTATATGTACACTAACGCCGAAAAATTCAGGGGGATCACTACGTAAAGACGGTCAAATGACAGGTGCATTAATTTTCAAGCAAAAAAGATCCCGAATGGTCGAAGATTTCTAATATTGTTTTATTCTTTATTGAAATACATGCTTATAGTAAGCTTTATTATTATTTACATCTGTGTTAAACAACGGCTAGCGTCGAAATAAATAATAGCGGTTACAAACCTGTGGTTTGATGTATTGTGAAATATAAATATTCATTTAGAACAATAGCAATAAACAAAACACATATATTAAATGTGACATACCGAACTGACAGATTAACAAAAGACACACTAGTGCTGCTTTTCCCATCATTGGGGTCGTCTATGTATCCTGAAACAAATGAACATTTTTAAAAGACCACTGTTCAGTTAACAAATAAAAAGTTAAATTCATCTTTGGAAATTGAAATAGAAAGTTTTAAAGTTCAAATGTGGCACTGAAAGCTTTTGATTTTTTTATATTTTATAACAGCAAAATCTGCCTGAGCGACCCCTAAATTAAATGACATAATCCGATCAATTAAGCCTCGATTTCTTTTCTTGAGACCAAAAATCCATATAAAAATATAACTATAAAACTTTATGTTGTAGCTTAAACTCTGACTTGTCTCGTTTTCGTTTTCCGAGTCTAAAACAAAATCAATATGAAATCCATACTTAAAGCAACTTCTAAAGTTGTAAGCTTTGTTGGTGTAACATGAAGGTCATTTTTCAAATCTAAAATGCAATACTGTACACAGTAGCACATTTCATACAAATATCTCGAACATAACAGCTTTAACTGTTGTGTACTTTTCCAATATATATTCAGTATTCTTATCAATATACAAATATATCATAGCTCAGATTTAAAGCAACGCTTAAGAATAGACAAAATATATATTTACCGGATATATGTGACAAAAGTTAATTATTACTTATAATGTTTTTGTATTAAAGTAGTTATAAGATATTAAGAAACTGTAGCTGAAACAATTAAAACAGAAATGAAAAAGCAGAAGAACGATTCAATATTTTTTAATTAAATTTATACATGAAAAATTTATATATTTAATGTCTATTCAAACTCATTGATATAATTTGGACAGCTTATCTATATCACGATTCTTATAACCATTCAAATGTGAAATACATGTAGTTAATTTAATAGATATTTGAAAGTACACAAATCCAACATGTGATTCCGATATATTGAAAAATAGCAAATTTTAAAAATAAAACTAATCAATAAAATTGTTAAATTTGTGCACTAAACATCAGTTTAAATATCGTATCATAAGTTTAAAATATGCAGCAAAGATATATTATTTACTTTTGAAAAAACGTTTTAAAACTCAAATACCATTATAGCGACTGTGTACTCGTACCCAAGTAATCTTCATTTCAATTTCATAATGGTACCTGCAGTAAACTATCGTTCATATGGATAGGTTTGAAAAAATAACTCATTTAACTTCTTTCTTTATTCAAGCACAGAGCGTGTCTTTGTATTTCAAATTTTTCTACATGAATATAAAATATCTTAATGTTAAACGCATTATAATAATTCAAACATTAAGAAATCGTTGAGGCGAAACGAAGTAAAAGGCGCAGATGGGTTAATATTAACCACATCTTATTAATAAGATACAAAGTTTTCTTGAGTTCCCTTCGGACTAGTGGTATTATGTAATTTTGTGGCCCTTCGAGATGAAAAGTTTTAATATCTTAGTGAAGAAAAATAAAACAAATGTGATAAATGTTTATCATTTTAAGAAAGTAGCGATAAATGTAAAATGGCTGGTCAATAGATTAGGAAAAAGTGAAAAGTATGTAATTGTACATAACGATAAAAGAATACCAACAATAGATACACTTCTGTGACAAAGAAGGCCTTTAAGTAAGATTTCTTATCAGTGTTTAGTATTTATTTAGGATAAAGGGCGTACATAGGACATTTATGATCAAACAAGTATTGTTTGAAGTCATTAATAGTTTGAGACAAATAAAGTATATAAGAAATCAATGTTTATTGTTTTAATAGGATTATCAAATTTGAATATATGTACTTTAATCTCCAATATGCATCTTAATGCATGGACATATCAACAGTCCGAAATAAGAACTAAAAATTTGAATTTTAACATGACAAAACGAATGTGAACGAAAACAAAATAAAGAAGTAAAACATATTTCCTCTGAAACAAATATTTAGTTTGATTACAATATTATACCATAGGAAAATTGCATAAGTTTTTAACGGCTTTATTCCATAGTGCATGATTTTAATGTTTTAAGAAAAATAGCAAGTTAGGTCAAATACATGATGAATACCTTCTTTCGCACGTTATGACTTTTAGAAAATTGATACCATATTCCAGAACTTGAAAATAGAATAAAATAAATCGAGTTTTTTTTGCGTCGCCTAAATTTCTCGAAATAACCTTTCGCACAATATTAGCGAATTTCTACTTTCAATTCTATAACATTCATATCATGATACTTAGATATGATACTTGGCGAACTATGTGAACTTCAATTATTCGCGGAATTCGCAAATTTTAATCCTCATATTTATTGGTAGGATGCAGATTTTTTTATTCTTCATTTTCGAATGAGTTAAGCGTCATACTAACAGTGTTTCTGTTTTCATAAAGTTAGATTAGCAAAATCAAAGATAATCCATTACATATATCTGACAGTCTAGAATTTCAAAAAATATGAATACGTATACGGGAAATGATGATCACAAAAACAACTTATTATTATTCTTTTATAATTTATAAAGAAAAACATTCGAAAATAATGCAAACCAACAATATAAAGATGAAATGCGTCACATAACTTTAAAAAGTGTTAATATACTGCTTTTATAGTAAATATACATCAAAAAGAATTGAAAATTTCTTTGCCCAGGAAACAAACCTTTGTTTAAATTAAACAGTATAGTTTTTACCGATTTAACAAGACAAATATTTTAGGCGTAAACATTATTAAACATATCTTCACAAAATCACATGATGCATAATGTTAAGCTGATCCATCTTTTTTTTTTTCTCATTTTCCTTGTAAGTGAATAATAAATGACAAATTATCCACTTTTAATACAACTATGTCTAATATTAATATTATACTATACCCGTAAATGCACCTTTGTTATATCAATGCCACTCTACTTCAGTAGGTTTAACGTAGCACAAACATTGTAAAGGTATGACAGTGACCTTCTCACTTTACTTGTGAACGAAAACTTCCCGCATAGACTATTAAGGAAGTTTAAATGATCTTACAAATAAATAATCATTACAAGTAAAATTTGTATAGAGCTTAACACATCAGGATCTTACATTTATTTCAAAGGTATTCTTTTGTTGTTGTTTCTTTTTTCATTTTAGTTAAATATTTTGATACGTTGAATACTGTCTAATATCCTTTTAACGTTATTGTTTATGTAGCATATTTAATAACAATTGTTTAATTTATTACTGTTCACGACTTTGTTTGAGAATTCGTAAAATAATAAGTCATGTTTCAACGAAATGAGTTAGTATTCAGTTAGGTAAGTAATATGTTGTTTTTTCGCATGTTATTATAGTTATGTGAATTTTCTTATGCAATGCATCAGTAAAAATGTTGATCAATATAACGTAAAATTTCGATTTGAGATATGATTATTCTCTTTGAAAAGTATTTGATGGTCATTTCTGATTTTTGTTGTTGTTGTTGTTGTTGTTGTTTTAAATCCATTTTATGAAATGATATATTATATTTCGTAACGTTTTATACGTTTTGCTTGTTTTAAACAAAATGTCAACAGATTTTCTAAAAGTAGCTGATAAAACGATCATACGATGAAACAATAGAAAGTGGTGCCATAACAGAATACATTGAAAGGTGCTTTTTAAGATAAAATTAATAGGTAACACATTTTGACAAGTCGAACGTTTGGTAAAATAGATACTTAGCAAAAGAAATTTGTAAAAAAAATCGCGAGACACTTTTACTTAATTATGTGAAGTAAAATTTGAATGTATGTTTACTGTTCTTATTGTTATGTGTTTGAAAAGTGTAAAGTGTTTCTATTACACTACGGCATAGTTTATTTTTCACTATTAAATAAGAATGAAATTCATTACAATTTTCTTACGTTTCTTAACCTCAAGCTGGTTAATAAAAATAAAATTCATATTTTGTTAATAGTTTTATATTATATTTGAAGGCACAATAGCTGATACAATGACAACACTGATACCAATGCTTCTTCTTTCATTAATTTGCATTCAATTCGGTAAGTTGTGTTCATTTGTTTTAATTTGTTAACTGTAATGTAACCAAATAAGAAAAGAATAATTGTCAAGCAACATAATGCAAAAATAATGAGAATTTATAACAATCCCTAAAGAAAATTATTCTTGAAAAACTTTATCTTAATAATGAACATAAATTCTTCTTTATTCGCGGTATGTTTAATAAAAAAATCCATTTGTGCAACGCACGGTTCAAATTTACCGAATTTATTTATTCATTGAAGGATTATCACTGCAAGCTTGTCAAGAGTGTGCATGCTGTAGCAATGGACAACATTTTTGTGATAGTAGAAAGATCTGTATAGATGGATGTCAAGCAGGTTATTATGGTGCAAAATGCACCGAACAGTGTCTGGAAAATTGTGAATCATGTGTTGATGGCTATGAATGTACAGAATGTCGACCTGGCTATTATACCAACAAATGTAATTTACCATGTGGGAAAGGTTGTCTGAACAGCACATGTTCAAAATTATCAGGAGAATGTACTTGTAAGTCGGCAGATTTTGTCAAAGGTAAATGTGATTTTTGTTTGGGGCATAAGTATGGTAATGAATGTGAGAAAACATGTCCTAGTAACTGTGGAAGTTGCATATCAGATACACATTGTGTCTGGTGTGTAGACACTGCTTATTACGGATCATATTGTCAATATAGATGTTCGGTTGGTTGTGTCGATAAAATATGTAATAAAGGAACTGGGCACTGTACTAAACGATGCAAACATGGTTTTGTCGGGGATAAATGTGACATCTGCTCGTTTGGTTTATACGGACCCAATTGTGATTTAAATTGCACAGAAAATTGTATTGAATGTTTTTCGGCAACAAACTGTACAAAATGTAAATCTGGTTTTTATGGGGATACATGTGCAAATGCATGTCCAGCTGGTTGTGATAAAACCTGTTCATTTTCCACTGGACAACATTGCAATTGGACAGAACAATACCGTGTTTGTGAAAGAGATACAGGGAGTTGTTTACACGGATGCAACTTGGTTACAAAATATGGCGATTTTTGTGAGAAACAATGTAGTAATACCTGTTACAATCAAAGCTGCGACTTGGAAACGGGACAGTGTTTAGAAGGGTGTGAAATGGATTTTTACGGATTATTTTGTAATAATTCATGTTCTACTTCATGCATATCTCAAACCGGCAAACTAATATGTGATGGAATGAAAGGTCACTGTTTATTTGGATGTAAAGATGGTTTCCATGGCAAAAGATGTGACAACATATGCAGTAGACTATGATTAAATACAACCTGCAACCAAACAACAGCGGAATGTGTATATGGCTGTATAGATGGATTTAAAGGACCTAAATGTGCTGAAGGTAAGTCATAATTGCAAACCAATAACAATTTCATGAACAAAATATTACAAAGCAAATATTTTTAACAATTCAATTGTTAACAAATGGTCTTTTTCTTGTTTCCATTTGAAGAATACGTTTGACTTTTTACTCATTATTAACGTAATGTCGACGTATACAATTTAGTAAACCTTTAGCATTTTAACAATTTGCTACGCATTTAAGTGCATTTTTTTTAAAAAACTCATTTTAATAAGCTACAAATACAGTTACAATTCATGACAAATAATATGAATAATTTTGTTTTTTTTCCATCAGTTATACCGGATCTAGAAGGCTATTATACAAGAAGTACACTGATAGGATCTACAATAGGGACATTTCTAGCTGGTGGTATTATTGCCGGAATTGCATTCTTGATAACTTTCATTGTATGGAGGCGAAGGTTTGTAACAATATATTATGTACAAATTTTGATAATTGTAAAAGAGGATAATATTTTTTCATATTATATTTTGATATCTCTGATAAGAGGATACTGGGAAATAGCTCATCCTTTATACATACACATAATTGGTGCATTTTAAACTATCTTAAAACTGAATTTAAAGTAACAAATACCTGGCAAAATTGAGTGTTATATATAAGCACTTAACCTTCTATATTTTTAGGAATATTCAAACTAAAGAAGTACATGTACACGGATATGAAAATGCGATACCTTGTGGAAATGTTTTTTC